>NW_007729428.1:208522-237298 GCF_000696425.1 Galeopterus variegatus | reverse complement strand
ATTTGGAAGTTAATTTAAGTCATTCTCTGGGTCTTGCCTTGAGCCTCATCTGCTGGCAAAAGGGCAGCAGCAGAAGGGAAAAGATGTTTTAGTGTGCAGGAAGCAGATGGTCTTGCTGACCAAAGGTTATATCCACTTGTGAATCTGAAGCCAAGATAATTACTCTTTAGTTAGGGGTTACATAGCAACACAACCACTTAAAAAAAATTTTTTTTAAATTAGAAATCACTTTATGTAGACCTAAAGGCCCTTAGAATTTGTTTTTCCCTATCCGTGATGCCAAGTATAAAGATAACGAGAAAATTACTGTGTGGATAGTTGCTGACTTAGAGTACCAGTATTATTATTATGCCTCACAGTTCCCAAAGCCCTTTCACAGCCATGTTTAACCCTTTTAACAACCCTGTGAGGGATGGGTTCAGAATTATCGATCCTATTTTATAGATAAGGAAACAAACTAAAAGAAGTCTTTGCATTCCTTAGGCACATCCCCACTGGCCAATAAAAGGGAAATATTTATATAAAAAGCCATGCATTCCTAAAAATTCAACTGGGTGGTTGAATTCCTAGTCAATAGGTTGCCAGAAACAGACTGAGTTTATCTGCAGTATTTTTTTTTCAAAGTGCTCTTCCCAAAATTCTAATAAAACTTTGTTACTTACACAGATTTTTCATAACAGATGTAAGCATAATGAGAGGGATCACAGAATTTCTGGACCAAAAGGGATTCTTGAGCTGATCATCTCGAGACAATCCTCAGGTTTACAGATGAGGGCTGAGTGGTCTCTTCCCCTGCATTAGCTCCTTAGACTGTTTCACTAGTGTGTCTTTCAGTTTTGCCACCTCTGACCACCCTTCCCCGCAACAAACACAACAAATTGATCATACCCTCTACTGTTTATTGTAAAACACAGATCTTCCTGAATCACAATTAGGCCTGGATGCCTATGCCTTGGCCTGGCACTCAGAACACTGCCCAACGCCCCCCTCCTGGTCTTAGGCTGGGTTCTTTCTCTGGACTCTTACACGACAACCATGCCAGACAACCCCCACCCCTTCGGGTGTCCCACATTTACTTTCCTGTTATCCCGCCCATGCTGTCTCATTTTTATATCTCAGGACTGAGGCAAACTGCTTCATGCTTAAGTCTAAGATAAAGCTTAAACCCCCAAAAATAAAAACTCAGTTTTTCCAGTCACGTACAATTGCTTGAGATTGCTACTGTGTTAAGATAGTGGCTCAGAACACAGACTTTAGCATCACATAGAAGTTTTGAGTTTTACTCTATTACATACTAGTTATGTGATTTTTGTGAGTTGCTTTACTTCTCTGAATCCCAGGTTCTTCAACTGGAAGACAGGAGTTTTGTCAGTACCAAGTCCATAGGTTTGCTTTGAGGATTAAATGAGGTTACACAATGCTTGGCATGCAGTAAATATTCAATAAAGATTAGCTATAATTGGCATTTAAGCATCAACGACTGTAGATTAATTTAAATGGGCCTTTAAATATATAAATATTCACAATATTTATATTCTTAGTATTTGAAAGAAAAATATTGCTGTGTTGATTTATGTTCTCCTAAACACCTAGTACTAATTTAGTTGTTATCATCTTTTAGTGAATGTATTTTTATGACAAAGTGTTGTTTAGAAATTAAAACCCTAGTTGTATATAAAATACTTCCATGAGTGTATTACTCCATAATCTTTGAGAGATGATAAATCTGATGCAAAATTCTTAGTGATTTGCAATAGGAGGAAGTTTCCATTCTAGCTTTTCTTTCATACCAACTGTGGAATAAACTTGATCCTTGCTTTGAAAGGTAACTTGTGTGTATTTTCTTTTCTTTCTTTTTTTTTTTTTTTAAAAGATGACCGGTAAGGGGATCTTAACCCTTGACTTGGTGTTGTCAGCACCATGCTCAGCCAGTGAGCCAACCGGCCATCCCTATATGGGATCCGAACCCGGGGCCTTGGTGTTATCAGCACCGCACTCTCCTGAGTGAGCCACGGGCCGGTCCATTGTGTGTATTTTCTATGTTTGTATTTCCTTATAGTTTGTGGTCATACTAGAGGATACATCTATGTGGTGAGATCTGTTATTTGAAATATCCTGTCTTAATTTTTTCTCCTCTTATGTGTATTTTCTATGTTTGTATTTCCTTATAGTTTGTGGTCATACTAGAAGATACATCTATGTGGTGAGATCTGTTATTTGAAATATCCTGTCTTAATTTTTTCTCCTCTTAAAAATATTAGAATTAACATCACACACATTAAAGTATTCTTTTAAAGCCTGACCCATTCCAGAATATTGGATGGAAAATAAATGAGATGCTGTTTTTGGAAACTTAGATGTGGCTGAGATATTAATGAAATGAATGAGAAATGATCAGATATGTCAGTGCTGCTGTCTGTGTGAGGAGTTGTGAATGTGAAAAGTAAGTCTGTTTACCACCACTACACCTTTCTTAGAATAAAGACATGTCAGATCTTCAAAGGAGAAAATTAATGTAGAACAAATATATCTCATTATCAAAGCAGTCAATTCCCTTTATTTTTAAAATTTTATGTACACATATGAATGATCTGTATAATGTACATTCAATATAGAAAGCTTTATATATTTGATAATGTATAGAACATTTCACAATTACTCTAATCTCTTACATAACATCGACATCCATTTTTAAATTTTTTTGCACAAGCTCCTTTTCATTCAATTTGGTAAAGCCAGTTATACATACCAATGTGTACTGTGAGCTCTAAGAAAGTTAATGATTGAGGATACCAGTGAACGGGTGTAGGTACAAAATCTAATAGTGTTCGTTGGTGGGAGGAAGACAGCCACATAGACTCAATGCAGGAGAGGGAAATACCCTTTTCCGGGGACAAGTAACTTAGCCCAATTTCTGTAGACTGTAGCTCAATTCAACAGTCACACTAATTCAAAAAAACATTATAAAAACCAGGAAGAAAGTTTTGTCTTTTTGATTCACAGTCTTGTAAACAGATATAAAGAAACAAAATGTGCTTACATACATCAAGAAAAAAATTCTTGTGTACCCACTTAGATTAATCCACAGAGTGCTTTCTTATAACGTGATACAATTAAAATCACTGACTTTTTTCCTAAATAAAAATATATTTATAGAAAAAGGAATAACACTGTCATGAAACCAGGAGAAAGGCAGTAAGAGTTTGCTTCAACGTTATCAGCTGGAGGAATGTGGACTCAGCACTGGCCTTTCAGTATTTATTGTCTCTCATGAAAATTTCAAGTCTGATAGCCAAGGTCACCTGCCTCATGGTCTACAGGAGGTGGCAGGTTAGACATGACTGATGAGGATGTACCTGCAGTAAGGTAGCCAGCAACTCCAGGTCCTGCAAGAGAGAAAGGAAAACACACACCTTGTAGAGAGCAACGTTGTGTGAAAACACCGATCTTTATAAAAATGTCAGAACCCAGGTAACCACAAGTAACTGATGATCTATTGGAATTATCTAAAGGTACAACTATACCTTAACAAACTGCTACATAGCACCATTTTCATGGTTTGCCTTTATTATACTGCAAAGTTAAAAATCATTTCAAAATTATGCTGGATATTGTAACACTGGAGTGGAAATATAAAAAAAAAAAATTTTCTTCTCCCATCTGGGAAATTCAATCTTTCAAAAATCCTGGGCACTGAAAGAGCCATATCAAATAGAAAAAATGGGAACATACAGACGAAACTCTACACGCAGCCCATCCAAAAGTCATACATGATGAAATTCTCGACATAAACATCTCTGTCAACATTCAATTTAACCCATTTTCATCTGGTGCAAAGAAAAAATGCTATTGTAACAACACCAAATGAACAAGGCTTGCTATGCCAAGGTCTCTGGGGAAGAAAAGGAAGGCTCTAGACATCCATCTGTCCTAGGTCACAGCAAGAATGCTACAGGAAAAGGTATCAATATTTTAGCTTTATATATCTTCCTTGATTCAACAGTGTCTGCATGAAAATGCTATCTATATAGGCCTGCATTTATCAAGATGTGTCCTATGAGTATATTAATGGTTTTAGCCCCCTAGAATTTATTTTAAACACCACATAGACATTTAATTACATCTCAGAGCACTGCACAAACTATAAAGTACTTGCGAGACACTGTAGCATTATACTGCATACTGAGCAAAACTTTCAGCTGAAATTGTAGGAAACACAGAAAAAAGGATGAAGGAACATTGAAGGGTTAGGATGAGAAAGGCAGTGGGAGCGTCATGCATTTAGCAAAATGTTTCTCTACCTGCTTCAGAGAGCTACACAGAAGTTAGCAAGCTGCCTGGGAGAGCGGATCTAAAGCCCGCTCCTGAGGTGAAGGGGACTGCTGCCAGTTAGAAGGGAAGGAGAGACACCTGAGGGGAGAAAAGAAATATAAGCAGGAAGGGAAGTGGTGAGGAAGTGCAAACAGCAGAGCAGTTTGATGAAGGCTACAGTGTAACAGGGACTGATGTGGGACAAAAGGCCACAATTCAGATTCATTTTGTTTTTTTACCTTATGTGAGAAACGGCTTGTACAGACACTGGATCTGGTTACATAGCCAGAGAGACTCAGCGTGCATGAGCTGTAACCGAAGCCAACCAGAGTGCCAGGCACTTGGAACCTTGCACTTACAACTTATAAAGAGGGCTTTCCCTTTTAAGGTACCACAGGGGCCTGCATCTGTCAACTCCCGCCTTCAGCCAATCAGGATGCCAGGCCTTCCACAGATGGCTCAGGAAAAATACCACCAGGTCAACGAACCCCTGTGACAGTGTGGTTCAGAGCTTCAGCACCACACCGTTACATCACTTCCCACCAACCTATTGTTCTCTGACTGTCAGGCAGTGGCAAGGTTACCACAATGCTATTAAGTAGATCTCAGCAAAGATATATCCCCCTTCAAGGTAAAGTGATTTATCTCTGGACTGGTATGTCACACTCTAGACTGGTATGATTACTGAGCAGTTCTGATTGTGGGCTGAACTTGGTTCACATCAAAACAGTAGGTTATGAGACTAAATCAAAAATGCTACAGGTAGAAAGTAAACTGCAGTTTTCTTTTTTTTTTTCCTTTTTGTCTTTTTTCGTGACCAGCAACGGATGGCAACCCTCAGTGTCGCGCCCATACCGGACCAGGACCGGCAGCGGGATCACAACCCTCGGTGTTGTGCCCGCACCTCGCTCAGCCAGTGAGCCGCCGGTCTGTACGTGGGATCCGAACCCTCGGCGGGAGCGCCGCCGCACTCCCAAGCAGCACACTGTAGCAGCGCGCCACCGGGCCAGCCCTAAACTGCAGTTTTCAAACTGTGTGCTAAAAAGCACCCTGGGGCAAATTCACAAGGGCACTGCCAGATACTTTAAATTTGCAACACAGTGATACCTGTTGACTACCATACAAACAAGTACTTTCAAGTTGTTTGGATATAACTATTTCATAAACTTAACTAGTAGGTATTTCTTTTGTCCTAGGGATGGATGAAAAAAATTACTGAGACATTAAGGGCACTGTGAACTGAGAAAATTTGGAAACCTCTAGGTTAAAATCTTGCTGTGGATTGCATGTCCCCCCCAAACTCACTGAAGCTTGATCCCCCCCATTGTAACAGCATTAAGAGGGTAGGAAATCAGACTATGGAGGTGTTGAAAGGTGGGGCTTTTAAGAGGTGAATTGATTGTGAGGACTATGCCCTCATGAATGGATTAATCCATACATGGAGCAATAATGGTTTAGTGGGTTGTCACAGGAGTAAAGCGAGCACATTAAAGAGCTCTTGCCAACCTCACCATGTGACTGCCTGCATCACCCCAGGACCCTTTAGAGAGTTCCCACCCAGAAGAAGGCCCTCACCAGATGTGCCCCCTGGATCGTGGACTTTTCAGCCTCTGAAACTGTAAGAAGTAAACTTCGTTTCTTTATAAACGACTCAGTTTCAGGTATTCTGTTATAAGCAACAGAAAATGGACTAATACAGAAAACTGGCACTGAGAAGTGGGGTGCTGCTAATAACAAATATCTGAAAATGTGGAAGTGGCTTTGGAACTGGTGATGTGCAGCGGCTGGAAGAATTTGAAGGAGCAGTGTAGAGAAAGCCTAGATTCTGGTGAGGACTTAGAAGACAAGACGACCAGGGAAAGTTTGGAACTTCTCAGAGATGTGACCAGAATGCTAACAGAAATATGGACAGTAATGGGAATTCTAAGGAGATCTCAAATGGAAATAAGAAGAGCTTATTGGAAACTGGAGCAAAAGACACTCTTGTTACACAGTTGCAAGTTACACAGTTACTTGGCTGCACTGTGTCTCTGCTAGAGGCTATGGAATGTGGAACTTAAGAGTAATGAACAAGGGTATTTGGCTGAAGAAATTTCCAAGCAGCAAAGCATTCAGGCAGTTGTGTGGCTACTTCTAACAGCTTACTCTGGATTATGGCAACAAAGGCAGGACATAAGATAGAACAATTAAAAGGGAAGCAGAGGGTAAAAAATTGGAAAACATTCAGCCATGTAAAAAGTCAAAATGTATTCAGGAGAGGAAATTAAGGGTGTAGCCCAGCCACCGCTTGCTAAGGAGATTAGTACAGAAAGAAGGGATCATCAAGAGAATGGAAAAAAGATCCAGAAGGCATTTCAGAGACTTTGAGGCTGCCCCTCCCATCACAGACCCAGAGGCCTAGGAAGACAGAATGGTTTTGGGGAACAGGCCCTAGACACCCTCCATTGGCTCACTGCCTAGGGCCACCTTGTGAAGCCGTTCCCTGCATTCCACCACAGCACTCCTTGGCTACCTCAGTTGTAGGTAAATTGGCCCCAGATGCTGCTGGACCCACCACTTTGGAAGATACAAGCCGGAAGCCTTGGCGGCGTCCATGTGGTGTTAAGTTTGCAGGCTCATAGAATGCAAGACCTATGGAAGCACAGCAGCCTCCACTGATTTCAAAGGATGTATGGAAAAGCCTGGAGGGCCCAGGAAGAGATTTGCCACAGGGCAGAGTCACCACAGACAGCCTCCACTACAGCAATGCCAAGCAGAAATGTGGGGATGGAGTTGTAGCAGAGAACTTCCACCAAGGCCACGCCTAGTGGAGCTGTGGAAGCAGGACCATCACCACCACCCCAGAAATGTGGAGTCACCAGCGTGCAATGCCAGCTGAAGCATGGGCTGAGCCCAGGAAAGCCATTAGGGGCAGAGCAGCCTAAGCCGAGAGGCCCAACCCGAGCGCTAGTGTGCAGAGGATGCTGAACATGCAGTCAAAGATTATTCTCCACCTTTAAGATTTAACGCCTACCCTGCTGGGTTTCAGACATGCTTAGGACCTGTTACCCCTTTCTTCTGGCCTATTTCTCTCCCTTTTTGAATGGGAACATGTACCCTATGCTTTTCCCTCCATTGTATCTTGGAAGTAGATAACTTGTTTGACTTCACAGATGAGACTGGACTTTCTGAATTGGTGCTGAGACAAGTTAAGACTAGGGTTATGGGGATGAAATGCATGTATTTGCATGTGAGAAGGGCATGAGTTTTGGGGGCCCAGCGATGGAAGGCTATGGATTGAATGTCCCTCCAAAACTCACTGAACCTTGATCCCTACTGTAACAGTGTTAAGAGTGTGGGAAATCAGATTATGGCAGTGTTGAAAGGTGGGTCCTTTAAGAGGTGATTGGATCATGACAACTATGCCCTCATAAATGGATTAATCCACTTGTGGCATAATAATATTTTAGGGGGCTGTCATGGGAGTAGCACTTGTGACTTTATAGGGAGAGCAAGTGAACACGTTAAAGAGCTCTTGCCATCCTCACCATGTGACTGCCTGCGTCACCACAGGACCCTGTAGAAAGTTCCTCCCAGAAGAAGGCCCTTACCAGATGTGCCCCCTGGACCATGGACTTCCCAGCCTCTGAAACTGTAAGCAATTTTGTTTCTTTATAAATTACCCAGTTTCAGGTATTCTAAGCAACAGAAAATGGACTAATATAACTCTAAATTGCAAAAGGATGGGCCTAGGAGGAAGAAACCAAATTCTAGCCCCATCATCTGCCTCTTTAGGAAAGACAAATCAATTCCTGGAAATTTCTGCAAATGAAGTCTGAGATGCTCTCCCCCTCCATGCCCCTGGCCTCCCCTTGAGGACATGTCTGGTTTCTTAGGGCCAAAAGGTACTGCTTGATTATTAGGATGAGACAGAGCAGTTGTATTCTCCAGAGAAAGGTGGGAAGAAAGAGTAGGGGCTGCCAGAAATGAGGCATGTGGCAACGCTGCACAAGGCTGTCAGACTGCAGAGGAATAAGAAAAGTTGGAAAATTAATAAACAATCCCACAAAATGGGACAGGCTACAATGAGTATACACATATACACGAAAGTTCTTCATCTCCAATTCCAGCTTCTAAAAGCATCTTAGTGGCAACGCTGCACAAGGCTGTCAGACTGCAGAGGAATAAGAAAAGTTGGAAAATTAATAAACAATCCCACAAAATGGGACAGGCTATAATGAGTATACACATATACACGAAAGTTCTTCATCTCCAATTCCAGCTTCTAAAAGCATCTNCTAAATTGCAAAAGGATGGGCCTAGGAGGAAGAAACCAAATTCTAGCCCCATCATCTGCCTCTTTAGGAAAGACAAATCAATTCCTGGAAATTTCTGCAAATGAAGTCTGAGATGCTCTCCCCCTCCATGCCCCTGGCCTCCCCTTGAGGACATGTCTGGTTTCTTAGGGCCAAAAGGTACTGCTTGATTATTAGGATGAGACAGAGCAGTTGTATTCTCCAGAGAAAGGTGGGAAGAAAGAGTAGGGGCTGCCAGAAATGAGGCAAGTGGCAACGCTGCACAAGGCTGTCAGACTGCAGAGGAATAAGAAAAGTTGGAAAATTAATAAACAATCCCACAAAATGGGACAGGCTACAATGAGTATACACATATACACGAAAGTTCTTCATCTCCAATTCCAGCTTCTAAAAGCATCTTTACCTTGGCCTCTCTTCCTTTCCCTGTTGTTCCTCCTCCTGCTACTGATTTTATAGGTGAGGTAATTTGGGGATTTTCACTGCTGAAATTATTTTTACAGTGCCCAGAGCTCATGAGCACCAAGCTGTTTAAGAACCTAATAAAGGGTTAAGTAATTGAGGGCCCTGGATAATGAACAACCACGATTTATTTACATCACAGGAAAAATCCCACTGAGCCACTTTAAAATAAGCATTTATCATAAAACAAAACAATATGCCAGAGCAAAGAACCTTTGGAACTAGGCAGCCTCATTTCAATTTATAAACACTGAGTAATCCTACCTAGGACTTTACCCCAAATCTTGAGTATGTGACTGAATAACATTAGCTCTGCAGCTGGGGAGAAAAAAATCATAAATGTATTTTTGGTCATTCTCATCTTACTTTGAAGTAATAATTTACTTTACTTTTTCTTCTTCCATCTCCTAAACAAAATTCACTTAACTTGACAAACTCACCCAAAGATATCAGCCAGAGGAAAAGGTTGGTGATGTGTATTCTCACTGCACCTTATTTCATTTGCAAACTGATTAGAGAGGGGCTGGGTAAAATCTGTATCTTCTGAAGACTGGGGGTAGTGTGGGGTACATTTTAATTAAATAAAATTCCAATTTAACACAACATTATATATATTTCATGGAGGTCCTCATAATGAGATTTTACCATTATTAGAAGTACCTGCCCCTTTTATCAAACATATGATACACAATGTATCAATGGAAAAGCTCAAACACAAAAAAATATTTGGCAACCCAAGCAATGAGCACACGTCAATTCAACTGGCAGTACACTTAGAAGCTTTCTCTCATAACAGACTTAGTCCTTTCAAATGGGACAGACTACAGCTGATAGAAAAATCTTCTGAAGCAACTAACATCTCAACAAAAGAAAATCCCAGATTAATGATGTGCCAAGAACTGGACAATTCTGGGACCACAGCTAGTCCAGACTGTCCTACGTGGTCATGCCTGCAGACTTTCGCAACTGTCTTCGAAGACACAGCAACACGAGGCCCCTTTCAGGATTGGATTTATACCATCTCCCCGCTAGGCCGGACTTGTAGGGAACTTGCCTCTTGAGCAGGCCCAAGTATGTGAGGCAATTTGTAAACCCCAGCTTTTCTTTTTCCCTAACCCTCTTCTAATCACTACAGTTTATCATAGCTGCTTTTCACACCTCATTCAGAAGCCACCCTATGGATCCAAGGAAAAGGAAAAGCATAGACAGGAGGCTTTTTACTTGCTGTATGTTTTTTTTTTTTCTTCCTATAGTTATCAAGGAATTTGGATTGGGGTGAGGGCCAAATGAAGTCCAGGTCTCTGAAGATAAATCCCTAACTCTTCTGTATTCTAACCACAGGCCTTTTGGCCCACAGACTGTCAGTAAGTCAAGGACACGTGCAGTTTTTTATTTCATCAATTCAGGTCAGTGAATGCTAAGTACAATGAAGAACAAAAAGGATTAGAAGAGGCCTTCCTGTAGAGAGGCTTATAATCTACATATTTCTATTCTTCAGGTCCTACTTTTAAATAAGTTTACTTATAGCTAAGAAAAATAAAGCCGATTATTCCAATCATACCATCCTTATATACAAAGTAATGAATGTAATGCCATAAAAATATGAACTTTTGGAAACGGTCTAAAGAGGTAGTTTTTAGTGTGCCTGGAAGAACATACTCCTGCTTAGAAGCTATAGCTTTGTCCCAAATTTGAAAGAGAGATATGGGACAGATTAAGACCATATTCTCAGTATTTCTCTCTACAGAAATCAGGGGCAGGGGATGGAAAAGTTTGAAGGAAAACCTATGACTCTGTGCTTCTAAAACACACACATGACTGGCAGCCAAGGCACTGCATATTTATAAATTTTAGGGCTCTGTTTCAACTAATATTAGGAGGAGATTAAAATGGTCATAGTGAAGGAAAAAAATAGTATGTCACAACCAAGTCTGAAATTAAAACCAGGTAAAACTTTCTCCAAAGCCCTTATTTTTGACTATCAAGAAGCAGTCTTCATGATTTTATAAAACCCTAGACTAGCAATCAGGATTATTAAAACAATTACACCAGTATGAGAAACACTGGGTAGTAATTTTGTTCTCTTAATTTACCTACATCATCTCTGATAGCAAAGGATGTGGTGCTGATATCTTTTTATATATTAAAATTTCAGGCAGATGGCAAGAACTACTTCATGTTCTTAAGGTTCATTTCAAACTGAAAAATTTTATAATGGACACTATCTTCCATCTTTAGCAACTTCCTTCTTATTCTAAAATTATTGTGCAATTAGTATGTCAAATGGACAAATGTCCTGAGCTTCTAACATGTATTATCTCTTGAACCCTAAGCACTAAAATATCCTTTTATTTGTGATACCCACATATTTCCCCTCCATGGGAGGACAAACCCCAAATATGTAGCAAAACCGCAGACTAATCACTGGAAACTTAGAATATTTTACATATGATTATATATATTTGAAGCTTCTATCTGTTATTTTGACAGAAATCGAATCATGCTATTATGTTTCTAAAACTGACATTATTGAGTAGATATTTCCCCATTCTTTTTACATGTCCAAAATATATATTTTAACACAGACATCTCCAAATACAACCCATGACACCCCTAATTAATTGGATCAAAACTTAGCAAAGTTCATGTTTTAGTCAGTACGCATTTGACAAACAACAGTTCACATGTCGTCCAAGGCTAACAACAGAGATCTACTACATGCAGCACCTCCAGGAAAGGTCAGCTAGTAGCTTAGGAAATCACTCTGAATGCTATTTTAAGTCTATTCAGGGGAAAAGAAACGTCCAAGTGGCTTCTGCCAGGTGTCTCAGGGTACCCAATTAGCTATGGCTTACCTGTGAGGTATCCTGCTGTTTGTGACTCAGAAATGAACAAATCATGTTTCTGATCTTTGAAGGCACTCCAGACTGAAGAACGACACAGGATTTCATTCACCTGGGGAAGTAAAGCAAACCCTTTGAACATAAATAATTAAGGACTGGATGTTGGAAAATTGAACTAAAGAGAAAAACCATCTTCTAAAACAAGGGAGACAACCAGTGAGGAAAGACCCAAAGATGGAGCAAGAACTAGCATTCACAACCACTCTACACCATGCACTATGCCGGGCACATCTCATTAAACCAGATCAGAAGAGTCCTCAAGGAAGTCTTCCCTGCAAATCTGGACTCTTATTTAAACCTACAATTTACTGACTTGTATGTAAGTTGGGCAGGAAGAGACCTATGGAGTACTTTCTTATGACAGTAACAGGTGGCTGGCAGTGTGGTATGGGCTGATGAACTATTCCTGAGGAAGGGGCTTGGGGAGAAGATGCTGCAAGATTGAGCTAAAACTTAAAGCACTCTTTTCAAATCATGGGCTGTAACCTGTAACCTGTTATGAAATCGACTAAGAGGGTTGTGAACAGGGTGCTTGAGAAATTAGGTTGATACAGAAAGTGTCACAGTCGCACATGTAAATGGGTAAATATTGTTCTGTGAAATACATACATACATATGAGTATAAATAGTATGTGTGTATAAATATATATGGGACTAAGATGAAAAATATATTTTTGTGTGGCACATTTAAAAACATTTAGGAAATACCAATTTAGAGAATATTTTCTGCATATCCATGTTCATATCAAGTATTTACTGAGCACCTTTTATGTGGTGGGAGCAATGGACACAAAGATTCAAGACAGTCTCTGTCTCTGAAGTGCTTATGGTCTAGCAGGGAAGACAAATAGTGCCAGATCATTTAGTGGTAAGCATTAAACTAGATATAATTAGGGACCATGTGAGTCCAAGGGAGGGTGTACACGTCCCAACCTTAGAAAGAAGCAATAGTGGAAGTAATTAGTTGTTAAGGTGGTACGGGAGTTCCTATTTTGGAAATTATCATACCTCTTTCTTCCTCTCCCTTGGGAGTGGAAGGTGGGTGTCAGGGTTACTTTGCTAATTTCATCCCCAGGAGTCCTGAGGCAGGTCAAGGGGAAGATAACTGCCTGCAAGTGGTACACAGGAGTGCCTCTGCTTGGTATTCAGAACACCAGTAGGAAAAACTCAAAAAAATACTCGTACTTTACTAAACATACCACTAGCTAATGACTGTAGCAACACATGCTGCCTGTCTTCTTTAGTATCATTTTACATGGCCCAAATGATACCAATAGAATGGACAATGGTATAAAAAAATATTTCTTAACTTGAAACCTACCAACCCAGTGGATTCACTAAAGGAAAGCTTTAGTTGGAGTCAAGTTAAACCTATAAGAGAACATTAGGAGGTGGAAACAATTCAAATGTCCATCAACAGATGAATGAATAAACAAATTCTGGCATGTACATACAATGGAATGTTATTTAGACATAAAAAAGGAAGCATTGATACATGCTTCAACATGGATGAACCTCAATGTGACAGAAGCCAGATATAAAAGGTTACATATGGTAAAATTCCATTTACGGGCATATCTCATTTTATTGCGCTTTGCAGATACCATGTTTTTTTTTTTTTTTACAAATTGAAGGTTTGTGGCAACCCTATGCCATGTTCCTAACAGCATGTGCTCATTTCTGGTTTCTGTCACACTTTGGTAATTCTTGTGACATTTCAAACTTTTCATTATTATTAGTCTGTTATAGTGATCTGTGATAGGTGATCAGTGTGATCTTTGATGCTACTATTCTAATTGTTTTGGGGTGCCACAAACTGCACCCATATACGATGGCAAATTTTTTTTTTCCCCCTTTTTGTCTTTTTTACTGACCGGTAACGGGATCGCAACCCTCGGTGTCGCGCCTGCACCGCGCTCAGCCAGTGAGCGGGAACCGGTCTCCACATGGGATCCAAACCCTCAGCGGGAGCGCCGCCACACTCCCAAGCGGCGCACTCTCCAGTGCGCCACCGGGCCGGCCCATATGATGGCAAATTTAACTGATAAATGTTGTGTATGTTCTGACTGCTCCACCAACTGGCCGTTTCCCCATTTCTCTCTCTCCTCAGGCCTCCTTTTTTGCTGAGACATGACAGCATTGAAATTAGGCCAATTAATGACCCTACAACGGCCTCTAAGTGTTCAACTGAAATGAAGAGTTGCACATCTGTCACCTTAAATCAAAAGCTAGAAATGATTAAGCTTAGTGAAGAAGGCATCTCAAAAGCCAAGACAGGCCGAAAGCTAGGTCTCTTGTGCCAAACGGTAAGCCAAGTTGTGAATGCAAAGCAGAAGTTCTTGAAGGAAATTAAAAGTACTACTTCTAGGGAACACACAAATGATAAGAAAGCAAAACAACCCTATTGCTGATATAGAGAAAGTTTTAGTGGTTTGGATAGAAGATCAAACCAGACACAACGTTCCCTTCAGCCAAAGCCTAATCCAGAGCAAGGCCCTAACTCTCTTCAATTCTGTGAAGGCTGAGAGAGCTGAGGAAGCTACAGAAGAAAAGTCTGAAGCTAGTAGAGGTTGGCTCATGACGTTTAAGGAAAGAAGCTGTCTCCATAACACAAGTGCGAAGTGAAGTAGCTGATGTAGAAGCTGCAGCAAGTGATCCAGAAGACCTAGCTGAGATAGCTGATGAAAGGGCTACACTAAACAACAGACTTTCAGTGTAGATGAAATAGCTTTATATAGGAAGATGCCATCTAGGACTTGCATAGGCTAGAGAGAAGTCATGGGCTGGCCCAGTGGCGCACTGGGCTAGAGAGAAGTCAATGCCTGGCTTCAAGGCTTTAAAGCTTCAAATGACAGGCTCACTCTCCTGTTAGGTACTAATGCAGTTGGTGACATGAAGTTGAAGCCAACATTCATTTACCATTCTGAAAACTGTAGGGCCCTTATGAATTATGCTAAATTTACTCTGCCTCTGCCCAGTAAATGAAACAATGAAGCCTGGATGACAGTACATCTGTTTACAGCATGGTTTACTGAATATTGTAAGCCCACTCTTGAGACCTACTGCTCAGAAAAAAAAGATTCCTTTCAGAATATTACTGCTCATTGACAATGCTCCAGATCACTCAAGAGCTCTGATGGAGATGTACAAGGTAATCAATGTTGCTTTCATGCCTGCTAATACAACATCCATTCTGCAGCCCATGCATCAAGGAGCAATTTCGACTTTGAAGTGTTACTATTTAAGAAATACATTTCATACCAGATCACTCAAGAGCTCTGATGGAGATGTACAAGGTAATCAATGTTGCTTTCATGCCTGCTAATACAACATCCATTCTGTAGCCCATGCATCAAGGAGCAATTTCGACTTTGAAGTGTTACTATTTAAGAAATACATTTCATAAGGCTATAGCTGCCATAGATAGTAATTTCTCTGATGGATCTGGGCAAAGTAAATCGAAACCTTCTGGAGAGGACTTGCCATTCTAGATGCCATTAAAAACACTTGTGATTCATGGAAGAAGGTCAAAATACCAACATTAACGAGTTTGGAAGAAGTTAATTCCAACCCTTATGGATGACTTTCAAGTCTTCTGTGGAGGAAGTACCTGTAGATGTGGTAGAAACAGCAAGAGAACTAGAATTAGAAGTGGAGTATGAAGATGTGATTGAATTGCTACAATCTCACGATAAAACTGACAGAAGAGAGAGAAGTTGCTTCTTATGGATGAGCAAAGAAAGTGGTTTCTTGAGATGGAATCTACTACTGCTGAAGGTGCTGTGAAGATTGTTGAAATGACAACAATCAATTTAGAATATTATATAAACTTTGCTAATAAAGCAGTAGCAGGGTTTGAGAAGGACTGACTCCAATTTTGAAAGAAGTTCTACTGTGGGTAAAATGCTATCAAACAACATCATATGCTACAGAGAAATCTTTTGTGAAAGGAAGAGTCAATTGAATTGGTGCAGCAAACTTTATTGTCTTATATTAAGCAACTGCCATAGTCACCCCAACCTTCAGCAATTGCAAACCTGATCAGTTAGCAGCCATCAACATCAAGGCAAGACATACTCCACCAGCAAAAAGATTATGACTTGCTGAAGGCTCAGATGATTGTTAGCATTTTTTAGCAATAAAGTATTTTAAATTAAAATATGTGCATGGTTTCTTTTAAACATAATGCCATTGTACACTTACAGTATAAGTGTAACTTTCATATGTACTGGGAAACCAAAAAATTCGTGTGACCTACTTCATTGCAATATTCACTTTATTACAGTGGTCTGGAACTAAACCTGCAATATCTCCAAGTTATGCCTGTACATGAAATATCCAGAGTAAGTAAATCCAGAGACCAAAAACAGATGGTTGTTGCCAGGGGTTGGAAGAAGGAAGAAATGGAGAGTAACTGCTTAATTGGTACAGCGGTAATGAAAATGTTTTAGAACTAACTAAGTTGTGTTTGCACAATACTGTTAATGTACTAAATGCCAATTAATTGTTCACCATAAAATGATTAATGTTATGCTATGCAAATTTCACCTCAATATAAAGAAAACGGCATTAGTAAATAGGGCTGTACAGTAAATCAGAATGAAGAACTCCTCAGAGGCATCAATAGAAATGAAATCAAAGAGGAAGATCAAATTTCTGAACAGGCCTGAAGTCAACACATGCATGCAGACAAAACACATTAATACATATCTAAGGCACAACAGAAGAAAAAAGAAAACAACACTTTCTGAGTACCAATAAAGAAAGGAGATGAAACAAAAGTAATGTTCTGTATCTTTTAAAATGGCATTATGGGATGGTTACTGAATGTGGTTATCACTACCCATCAATAATAATTCCTAGAACTAAAAGTTAATCTTAGCCAGCAATAAATGCTGAATATTCTCCTATGCTAAAGAATTTCAGCATTTTCTTCCTGAAATGTACGACATGGCATGACTATCCAAAAAAAGACTCCTCCTGAGTGACTACTGAATAAATGGTTTGTGCTTTTTCATCAGTTATGAGGCAGCTATGCAAGTCCACTTCAGACACAACCAACAGAACTACACCTGTATAAGTGGCACCTGAGGATAGGCACATGGATCATCCATGGCAAAATCTTGCCTTTGGGAATACCTTGTTGTAATCAAAAGATCAAAGTTGCCTCTGTGCAGACTTACCTGTTCTCCATACTGCAGGCTTCGAGTCATCGCCTTGAGAGCTTTAACAATCTGAGCCTTAGTGGCTGCTGGACTGTCCAGATTTTCAAGGCCAATGCCTTCAAGTAATTTTAAGAGGTAAGGGACCAAATCTGCTTTCAGGGCCTAGAAGGAATATTAAGCATATATAAACATACTGAAAAAATGTAAATCATCCCCTGAAGAAATAATTTCACCCCAGGACCGTACCTGAAAGAAGAGAAACCTGTTTTCACAGTATGTTTATGCCAGATACAGACTTTTTTTAGTATCCAATGATAACGACAATCTCATTTAATATTTTATTCTGTGCCATCAATTGTTCTAAATGCTATACATTGATTATTCAATCTTCCCAACACCTAATGAAGTAGGTACTATTATTTTTACAGATGAAATAATCAATGCATACAGGTCAAAGAAACATGTCCATAATCACAGAGCTGGGCAGTAATGAAATCTATATCTGGACCAAAAATTGTAGAACCTGAACTTTTAGCCACTATACTGGGCTGCCTGCTCTAACGACACAATACTGATAGGCAGCAGTATCTGAAATCTTAATATTTTTTCATATTTTCTTAAAACATCAATCTTTGCAGTCATCATACATTACATATCAGCCTAATAAAAGATAAATAATAATCTAGTATCACACTATTTTTACTGCCTTTTCTGAAACTCAAAGGGAAGAGGTGGAAGTAACTGACATTTAGTAAGTGCACCTTTTTTTTTCCAGGTATTGTTCTCATAACAACACTCTCAGGTAGTTTTAACTTTATTTTACAGATGAGGAACCTTTTCTGAAACTCAAAGGGAAGAGGTGGAAGTAACTGACATTTAGTAAGTGCACCTTTTTTTTCCCAGGTATTGTTCTCATAACAACACTCTCAGGTAGTTTTAACTTTATTTTACAGATGAGGAATGTGAGCCCTGTAAGATTAAATATCATGCCTGAAGTCACAGAGCCACCAAGTGGTAGTACTAGCTCACGTTAATTCTTACAGAACAAACTCCCCAAACCAGTTATAAGTTTGAACCTCAGAGCATCCAATAGCTCCTTGAGATGCACCTGCCTAAATGAGGCATTGGGGTTGAGAGGAGATGAGGCAGGAATAGGGGCTGGGAGAAATGCTCATTAGACAGTCAAAATTTAAAATTTAAACATCATAAAGTACTCTGAAGTTGGTAAGACTTTTGGCAGCTGGCCCCACCTTTCTCTATGTGTATACATAAACGTGTGAGTGCGTGCATATGCTCATGCATATAAAATACAAAATTGTACATGGACAAACTCATGAGTTACTTCTCACCAAATCTAAGTCAGAAGAACCAAATCAGTGCTAAATAAGAGAAAATCTATTTATCTGGTATGTTTGCTTTCCTAAAATACTACTGAATCTGGAAAGTCACTTACTTGTGCTACTAATTCAGTCTGCTCCTTCTGAAACATTCGGTTAATTGCTTCACAGGCTAGACCAACAGTATCTGCTCGCTTTTTCATTCCATTCATCAGTGGGCCAATGGTCTCTAAAGACGCCATGGCTCGAACACACAGCTAAGTGCCCAAAAGAGAAGGTTACTTGTAGAGCAGCAGTATTATATAGAACAGAAATACTAACAAAATAGTAAAAAAAAAAAAAAAAAAAAAAAGTAATCCACATTCAGTTCAAGTTTAATAATGAACTGAGTCAAAACCAGTCTCCTATTAATTATATCATTTAAACTGGTTGAAGAATTGAGAAGATATTCAGTTCATATGCAAAAAATCACATGGTAGAAAGGGGATTTATACTGCAATGTACATTAGTCAGGAAGATGGAGCACAGATAAATACTGCAGCTATAAGCTACTGAATGGATTCATCTATACCTCATTTTCAGACAGGGCATGGATAACCCGAATGGCACTCTTAGGAATGGCATTGTTCCTATGATTCATTGCCTGGATAACTTTGGGAAGATGGCCCAGTGGTGGAACTTGATCTGCCAGCTGAGGCTGTGCATTGAAGAGACATACTGTTGCCATTGTCAAAGTTTCCAGAGTTTCTCCCTGTAGGATATAAAACAACCAACCAAAACAAGTAAACTGTAAAATACTGATAAATTCCTAAATATCTTTGGCAATGCATCTGGTGTTCCAAACTAGGGATTCAAAAGTTCTGCGTGCTGATACTTGAAAACTGATTCACAAAATCTAAGAAAACAACTTCCCATTTTCAAAGGACTTTAAGAATGTGCTATCTGAATCTAAGCAGCCTTTCACTGAGCCACATGTATCTCATTTCTGTTGCAGGTTTAAGAGAGATCTTCTCCCAAAAGACATTACTAAAAATTTTTAAACAATGTTTATAAGTATGTCAGTGTCAGAGAACATCAATAATGCAGGAGAATGTAGAACTAGTGAAATATTTTTCCCAATTCTATTAAAAATCCCACTATTTAACATGTCTGGCTGTCATAATGCAGTTTCTGTTGTGGGAAATTTATTGCAAAGACCTATAGATTATACTATTAGATATACACACACACAGAGATATCCATAACAAAGTGCATCTCAAGTGAACATGAAAATTGGGATGTGCCCAAAAAATGGTCACATAGGAGGAAACTGTTACATACTTTCCCTTTCTAAATTTCTACTTTTAAGGATTTCACTTTCTACACAAACAACGCATGTAGTAAAAATCCTATTATAGAAAAATGTGTTTATAGAAAATAACACTAGTAAATATGTGGTATACTAATCATATTTAAAAAAAAACTTTTGCTAAGCTAATGATAGTAGCTAATAATTTCTAAGCACGTGAAATGTACCAGACTTTATGCTAGGTATTTCACATACAGTCACTCATTAAAACCTCAGTCTCAGGGGCTGGTGCTGTCATCTACAAATGAGGCAACTGAGGCAGTCATGAGGTATTGCCCCAGATTACAAAGCTAGTCAGTGGAGGAGCTAGGACTGTGGTCCAGGACCATCTAATAACACAGTTTGGGCTCTTAATGGCCTCACTCTACACGCAGCCTATTTAATTCAATGTCAATCACACACCTCAATTATTTTCAATCTAAAGATTTGAATAACAAAATCTTATATACTATTAGGGTTTTCTGACTTTCCAAACCGAGACCAAGGCTACCTTCTCACTCACTTCTGCTTTCCCTGTAGGCTCTGGTTTGGAGCATATAGGTATATGGTTCAACCATGTAGTTACTACTCTTCTATCAGTTTCTTTGATTAGGATCTTCCCTGCTGTAAACACAAAGCAGAGTGAAGAAAATGAACCTACTTTCAGAGGAACACTGAACATTTAGGTTTCTCCTTCAAATTATATAATCATTAGGAAATGGGGTGGCAAAAACCTTCTTTTAGAGCTTCCATAATTGCTAGAAATAGCAACCTCTACCTATGGTTCATAAATAATCATTTTACTAAATAGTTTCACTTTTAAACATGAAAGGAGGGGCCGGCCCGGTGGCGCAGCGGCGCTCCCGCCGAGGGTTCGGATCCCACATACAGGCCGGTTCCCGCTCACTGGCTGAGTGAGGTGCGGGCGCGGCACTGAGGGCTGCGATCCCGTTGCCGGTCCCGGTCCGGTACGGGCGCGACACTGAGGGTTGCGATCCGTTGCCGGACACGAAAAAAGACAAAAAGGAAAATAAAATAAAATAAAATGTGTTATCTCGGGCCGGCCCGGTGGCGCAGCGGCGCTCCCGCCGAGGGTTCGGATCCCACATACAGACCGGTTCCCGCTCACTGGCTGAGTGAGGTGCGGGCGCGGCACTGAGGGCTGCGATCCCGTTGCCGGTCCCGGTCCGGTACGGGCGCGACACTGAGGGTTGCGATCCGTTGCCGGACACGAAAAAAGACAAAAAGGAAAATAAAATAAAATAAAATAAACATGAAAGGAAAAAGATCAATGGGCATATTTAAATTTAAATGTGGCTGCTATACTGAAAAAGATAGCCAATTTTTAATGGATGGTCGATGAAGATGAGGTTTTAAGAGAAACACTATCAGTAGTTTTAGCAAACTCTTTGAAATGTTTTGCTGATGAATGAAGCTTACATGAGGATTGTTCTTCTCCAGGAGCTCAGTTAATTTTTCTAATAGTGCAATGAGAAATTCTCTAGGCTTTCGTAGAACCCAAGCTGGTTGTGCAATAAAGATTCTCAAGAAAACTCCTCCAACAGAAAGTTCACCCTCTGCTTCTCCAAACACCACAGCAAAACCTTCAGGCAACTTTAAACACAAAAAGAACCACAGTCAAGTCATATAATAATCATTAGTTGCACATAAAGCAAGAAATGCAAACCTTATTAAGGAAATGTTTATAAAATTAACTAGTCCATAAGTAACCATTAATTTAATCAAATTATAATTATTAGGAATTTTATTTTCCAATAAAGTTTAGAAAGAAGCTTTTATTAGTTATTTACTTCAAGGTAATAACCCAAGTGTCTTAATGACAAAGTAGTATAGGTTGGCATTAAACTGATTCAGCAGGTATTAAAGAAACCCACAAATCAACAAAAAATAACATGTCAAATAAAGATATATTTTACCTTCCAGTTTATATCAGGGTTGTCCTGCTGATTTTTAAAGTGCCTTGAGGAAAAAAAGAGAAGGGGGCGGGGAGAGCAAACTTCAGTCACAAAATACACTTTCATTAACCTTTAGAGGAAGTCTTAAGAGAGGTCATGGGCAGAGTAGGAAATGTTTGCCCTTCCCAGCGATTTTATCTTAAGGCTATAAGTTATTCCCTTTCTCTTTACTCACTCTAACATCATTTCTCTAACTGTTGTGGACACTTTATCTCTGGAACTATCATTCCAAATTAACTCAGGATTTTCATGAGTTCCTTCAAAAATATGTACAGCAGCTTCAGGGTTGTCTCTCATAGCATCCATGAAAACGCTTGGTAGAAATTTCATTAATGTAATTCGAACCTATAGGAGGAGGTTTGAGAAAGAAAAAAAGACCTATTAGAAGCATCTCAATTTTGCTAAGATAAAATATCAGTATAATATGTGTTATGGCTGATGTGGGCTATAACTATTATCTAAAAGTTCTGGAGTGAGAGAAAAGATAAACCTTGGTTTATGCAAAGGTAACTTTCACAAGACTAACTATGACCTGGTCCTACTTGCCTAACAAGTTTTATTTCCACTCCCTGCATCAAATTTAAGAAACTAAGAAATTCAGAATCACGGGTGTGTAGGTTCTAAAGCACACTCTGCTGGTCATGCCTTGCATATGCTACTCCCTCTTCCCCGCATGCCCTTAGCTGGCCTGTCCCTCCAACTCGCCCTCACACCCCCTATCTCCACATACTAATTTTTCTCATCTCCCTTTGTGTCTTACAAATAGTTTTAACGCATTTATTTTGCTCTACTATGTTTTATGTTATATTGTACCTTTTTCCAAAAAGGACTTAAATGGCAGCTTTAAAGAAATATATCCAGCACATATACATACAAACTAAAGATTAGTGTGAGGCCTGAGGACAAAGGGAAATGGTTCTCTCTTTTCCATGTCAAACTCTGTGCTCAAATCTTATCTCATGGAAACTATTAGGCACATTAAGCTATTTTACCTGCTGTACAAAATCAAATCAAAAGTCTTTTTACATTTGATTTCTCAGAATGCTTGTTTGGTCATCAATTTAATGAATGACCCAAGTCTATTCATTTGTAAAAAGAGATATTAAAGTAAAGCTTACCAGGATGTTTAAAGCATTTATAGTGCTAAGAACTACATAACTCAATCACTCATTGGTGTATGTACTACTAAACATCTCAGTAAAAATTTTACATAAGGCAAAAACTTTTATCATATTCTTTCAGTTATGTTAAGGTTACTAAGCTATTCTAGAAGAGGGGTTGGCAAATGAGAGGCCAAATATGGCCTTCCACCTATTTTTGTATGACATAAACTTTTATTGAAACATAGCCACATCCAATTGTCCACTTACTATCTATGGCTGCTTTCCTGTGACAACAGAAGAGCTGAATATTGGTGACAGAGATCATATGGTCTACAGAGGATAAAATACTTACTATATGGCCGTTTATAGAAAAAGTTCACCAGCCCCACCCCTACCTTACACCATGTATAAAAATTAATTTAAATGGATTGAAGACATAAATGTTAAGAGCTAAAACTATAAAACTCTTAGGAGAAAACATAGGCATAAATCTTTGTATTCTTGGATTAAGCAATGGTTTCTTAGATATGACATCAAAAGCACAAGCTACATCAAAAAAATATATAAATATATTTCATCAATATATATAAATATTTCATCAAAATTTAAAATTTTTGTGCTTCAAAGATACCATCAAGAAAATGGTGAAAACCAACAGAACAAGGGAAAATATTTGCAAATCATATCTATCTATCTATCTATCTATCTATCTATCTATCTATCTATCTATCTATCATCTATCCTATCTATCATCTATCTATCTATCTCTAATAAGGGAGCAGCATCCAAAATATATAAAGAATAATAAAAAGATAAATGACCTAATTTAAAAATTAGCAAAGGATGTGAATAGACATTTCACAAAAAAAGTTGTACAAATAGCCAATAAGCACGAGAAGATATTCAACGTCATTAGCCACCAGCAAATTGCAAATCAAAACCATGAGGTATCACATCACACCTACTCAAATGGCTGTAATAAAAAAAAACCCATATAATAATAAGTGTTAGAGAAGATGAGGAGAAACTAGAACACTCATACACTGCTGGTGGGAATGTAAAATGGTATAGCCACTCTGGAAAACAGTTTGACAATTCCTCAGAAGGTTAAACATAGTGCTACCATATATCCCGGCAATCCCACTCCTAATGAAATAAAAATACATGTTCCCACAGAAACTTGGTACACAAATGATCACAGTATTAAGAATAGCCAAAAAGGAGAAATAATCCACATGTTCATCAAGATAAATGTAAAACAAAACGTGGACTATTATTTGGCAATAAAAAGGAATGAAGTACTAATACTTGCTACAACATGGATAAACCTTAAAAACACTATGCTAAGTGACAGAAGGCAGACACAAAAGACCACATATTGTATAAATCCATTATTATGAAATGCCCAGAACAGACAAATCAATGGAGACAGAAAGCGGATTAGTGGTTGCCAGGTGCTAGGAGGAATGGAGAGTAATTGCTAAAGGGAACAGGGTTTCTTTTTGGGTTGATAAAAATGTTCTAATATTGATTATGGTTGCCCAATTTGTCAATATACTAAAAACCATTAAATTATACACTTGATATGTGTGAATTTTTTGGTATGTCAATTATATCTCAATAAAGCTGTTACCAAAAAGGAAAAGTTTACTGAGGCCAGCTCCAGAATCTCTTGCCACAAATCATTCAATTAAGTAGGTGATACTTGTATTTTTCCTATACAGAAAATTGAAGTGTAAAAACATTCACCTTGATAAAATTTGCCCCTCATGTATTCCAAAAGTCAAGAACATTACTGAACAGCTCAAAGTCAACTCCAGTACATATTTATTTTTAATACCTAAAATGTTATTTAAAACATCTAATATTAGATATCACAGTTATATGTTACTGATCTCTAGCTTTAAGAAAACTCCATATTAAATATCAATATTCATTCTTATATGCACCCTTCCATAATATTTATTTTTAATACCTAAAATGTTATTTAAAACATCTAATATTAGATATCACAGTTATATGTTACTGAACTCTAGCTTTAAGAAAACTCCATATTAAATATCAATATTCATTCTTATATGCACCCTTCCATCCAAACATAAAATCACTCATCTCATCAACCCTGCTAAAAACAGACTATTACCTTATTTCTGAAGCAAAACTGTTTTAGATCGATCCTATGACTGATTCTCAATACAGTACCTAGACTGGGAGATCAAGCAAGAACAACTGAATCCACACTTGTTTTACTCATGTAAAAAGTATTTATTAGCCTTGGACATTTTTCCCAAACTAAACTTTATATGGAGGTACAATGCGTACGAAGGAAGCCACCCTAGCTTTAGAGGTGGGCACCTGTAGCCTCTTCCTTACCCAAGGTGCTTTTGTGGACTCGCTTGAGCAATGATTCCCAAATATTAGTCCAGGCGGGCTCCAAAAGAATCACTTGAGAAGTGTGTTGAAAATACAGATTCCTGGGCCATACCCAGATCTGCTGAATCAGACTCTGGAAGTAGGCCTCAAAAGCCTTTATTTCATGGTTCCCCTCATGTCTCTGAGGTGCTGCTGGGTGGGTTGGCACAGAGAATGTTTCAGTGAGCACCACTTCATGTGAAATTGATTTAATAACAGAATAAGGAGACCTGGATATTACACCTGTGTCTGAATAGAATTCTACTCAAAAGTACTGTTTTAACAGGTTCCTATTCTCCAAAGTGTACCTTGGTTCTAGAGATCATCTGGTCATCTCCAGATGTGGAATAAAAGATCTCTTTGCAGAGCATAGAAACAGAGGTGCCACTGCACTCAGGTCTCTATAAGGCCTCACTTCCCACTGGTGGCATATCCTCACTACTCAGGTGTGCAGTGGAAAAGACACAGATCAACATGTCCTTTAGTAGCTACTTTCACAGCCCAATGCCTGCAGTGTGAAAGTCTAACTTATCTTCTGTCATAACCTATATACTTGCGTTCTCTCTTCAAGGGAGATGAATGGTTCATCACCATAATCCAAACACTCTGTTAAGACTGCTCAATTTTGGTACAGGCTTCCCTGACTAGTTTTCTCAAATAGTAATAATATTGGAATAATTTCAGGTGTATCAATCTTCTAACTTTCACATCAAATCATTTCCTTAACCTCACCGTCTCAGACTTTAGTAAACTTCATGAAATCAGTATCAAAGTAACAGAGCCTTAATAATTAATTTCCTTCCAAGAATTCATTTTGTGCTCACCTTTGGGCCTATTAATTTATCGGCTGTCATTTTAGCAAAAAGCTCCGCTGTTTGGGCTCGAACCTGTGGATGTGTTGAATTGCAGAACATATCCAATAAATAAATCAAAGCTCCTATGAAAGAAAAAAAGATTTAGTGCCTATGTAATACTTAAACAATAGGATAAATCATTTTCAACCTTATTTCAATTCGATGCAGTTTGATTATTTAAAATTGTAAGCCTTCCAAAGCATACTTTTAGTTTATCAGACTATACAAAACAGCTCAAAATAAGCTTCATCATATTGAGCATGACTGAATGAGAAAGCATACTATACATTACCCTTTGCCATTGCTTCTTTGATTATTTTTGTACTTGATGTCAAAGCATAAAGAGTTTCCAGAACAAGCTGACGACCTACAGAGTAAAAGACATTTCAAGAAATGAATCATCACGTTAGTTTACATTTACTGGGTATCAACTCTGTGCCAGGCACTTAACTAAATATTCTATGTAGGGTATCATATTTAATCTTTGATTCGTTTTTGTTTTGTTTTTTGGGATTTTTTTTTTTTTTTGGTGGCTGGCTGGTAAAAGGGATCCAAACCCTTGACCTTGGGGTTACAAGGCTGTAGTACAACCAATTGAACTAACTGGCCAGTCCCATATTTATTCTTCACGGTAACCAGTAAAACAGGTATTATCATTGACATTTTATGAATGAAGAAGCTGAGGCCCAGTTTAACCAGCCCAAGGTTTCGCAGCTCGCGAGTGCTATGGCTGGGCTTTGTATGCAGGTCTGCCTGACTCCAAAGTCTGCATTCATAACACTATGCAATACTGTCTTCCTACCTCATTGTTCACTCCACACCCAATTTCTTCTCACTTCCTGACATCCAGAGGACACTGATCAGGAATCTAAGATTTTTTTACCCAGTGCTACTGTCTTAGGAAACAAGTAGGAAGTAGCACTTGAAGATGAGTGTTCCACTCTAAGTCAAAATAGAATCCTTCTGGACATAGCCTGTGCACCTCTGACCTAGTCATTGCCATAAGATATGCAAGTTTATAGGACTTTACTCTTCTAGAACCAAATGGGAATGACAGACAGGTGGCCAAAGAAAAGTATTAGGCTGAAACAACAACAATATCCCTTAGCAAACAGTGTAAGATAGATAATTTAGTCTAAAATGTAAATGACAGCAGAGTAGTAGGGTAAAATGTGTAGGTGTCAGCTATTTTACCTATAAGATTAAAATATTGACAGGACAATATAAATCAGATATAAATATAGTTACACTTTCAAACTATAATTTCTGAAACATTCTTTACTTCACCAACCAGTCTAGTTTCGTATTGTGTGAAGTCTAACAAACCTATTGAAAAATAAGTAAAAAATAAAAACCAACTAAGGCTTATGCTAAAAATAATCTTCAAATGACTTTTGAAAGTTACCATTTTAAAGAGCTATTTCAAGCATGTTATTTATTAAAAAAAACCAAATTATTAAATGAAAATTGAACTCCACTTAATTCACTCAACATAAAGAATGCCAAATGTCTGCAAAGTACCAGTATATAAGATGAATGAGACAAGTTCTCGTGGACGTGCCAAATTATTAAATGAAAATTGAACTCCACTTAATTCACTCAACATAAAGAAATGCCAAATGTCTGCAAAGTACCAGTATATAAGATGAATGAGACAAGTTCTCGTGGACGTGCACGGACATGAAGTCAAGATGAACATGACTTCTGAGGGGTTGGCAAGACCATCTGAGCAATGTATTCTAGTGGTTAGTGATGAGGCTGGAGTTACATTGTCATTGCCTAAAAAGCTCAATAATCTTGCCTTTGAAAAGCAATCCCAAGGTTGGTACTAGAACAGCTACAAACTATAACTCTAGACAATAATTGTACAGTCTATGAGGAACCTGTATTAGTGCAGGCTGTATTTAAGAAATCAAGTTGGTGTATTTTTTAATCACCTTAGTGGTAACAGTCTCTACCAGTATCAAATTAATAAAAGACAAAGTATGTAGGACTGAACACTAAGCTGAATACAAGATAATTTTTACCTTTAAGCATGTTTTCTATCATCCAAGACCAACTATGTTTTTTTTAATAAACCATGGAATATTAGTTAATTCTCAATTACTCATGTATAGCTTATACTCAACAAATTGAAAATCCCAGGTTATTTTCCTTTGCTTTTGGACTTCTCTCACTCCCAACTTCAAATTTTTGATATGGGAAATGGAAAATAATTTTATGAATTTATATAAAACATAATTAGGAAGACAATGCTTTAAATATTCCAAAACTAAACATGGATGACATTTGTCTGGGGTTTTGTATCAACTATGTAACTGTTCCCCTCCATAGGTTGGCTGTGATGTGGTTTCCAAACTTCCATTTGCTAATATACGTACTTGATGGTAATGAATGTAGAAGGGCCAGTAAATTGGACAAAACCACTGATTCAGCAATATTGTTGACACAATCTTGGTTAGATGTCACTATATTCACAACCTGAAAATTAATCAACATGATATTAAATGTTTGGAAATAATTTCAGACCTAAATAAAATTAAGACACACAAATTTTACAAAAATGAGAAAAATGTTTAGAGGACAAAATATTTAATTTTTAGAGAAGAGTTTAATTTTAAAAGATTGAATTTA
>NW_007729428.1:192016-208452 GCF_000696425.1 Galeopterus variegatus | reverse complement strand
AATCTTGGTTAGATGTCACTATATTCACAACCTGAAAATTAATCAACATGATATTAAATGTCTGGAAATAATTTCAGACCTAAATAAAATTAAGACACACAAATTTTACAAAAATGAGAAAACTGTTTAGAGGACAAAATATTTAATTTTTAGAGAAGAGTTTAATTTTAAAAGATTGAATTTATTATCTTGATTTTTTGAGAAACAATACCTTAAGGGTTATAAAAAGCCTTTAATCCTATACCAGTACGTGCTCTAGAACAATGGTATACACTGTAGTGTTTTCCAATCACAGATCTGAGGTGGGGGTGGCTAGGAAGATAATGATCCTCACTACTAAGACTTTCTTTTGCTTTTAGAGGGAGAAAGTAAATGTCTTCAGTACCTAGAACAACAGATTGGGTCTATCTTTCCATTAAAAATAAACAGGTGGGGTTATGTTTTTCTTTCATAGAGAATAACACCTCAAGTCTAACTTTTATGTTTTATTAATTAATTTATTTATTTGTTTATTTATTTATTTTTTTTGGTGGCTGGTCTGCATGGCGATCCTAAGCCTTGACTATGGTGTTATCAGCACAACACTCTAACCAACTGAGCTAACCGGCCAGCCCTCAAGTCTAACTTTTTTAGTATATAAAGTGATCTTCAAAAATCTCATGGAAAAATTCATATTATCTTTCAATTCTATTTTTCCATGAACTTTTAGAAGTACCCTCATACATCTAAAGATCAATGCCGCTTAACTGGAACCATGTGACATTCTATATTTAATAATGTTCCTTTTAAAAGTTGTAAGATTCTTGGAGGTATTAAGGAAGTAAGTTTTTCAATTAAAAGAACATGCTTGTTAAGCTTTTTGAAGAACTTAAGTTTTACTATTCTATTAAAAATCTGTTTTAAGGGCCGGCCCGGTGGCGCACTGGAGAGTGCGCTGCTTGGGAGTGTGGCGGCGCTCCCGCCGAGGGTTCGGATTCCGTGTGGAGACCGGTTCCTGCTCACTGGCTGAGCGCGGTGCGGGCGCAACACCGAGGTTTGCGATCCCGTTACCGGTCAGTAAAAAAGACAAAAAGGAAAAAAAAATCTGTTTTAAGCCAAAATGTAATCTAAGAACACTTCATACATATTATTCCCACACTACTCATATACCTGTTACTACAGGGTTGAATTTGGTGTTCTTTGTAATAAACTGTGTGTTACAATGAGTAGGATCATCTGAAAAACAATTCTGGGAGCTCACTCTGGGTTGCCTAGAAAACCAGGAACTTCTCACTTCTCTCAGTGGGAAAGCTGCACCCAAATAGCGTCCCATGAGTCCAATGACTTCATTCTCCTGAAGGAGGGGCCTCCAACTTCTCTTGGACCTTTAAGGCTCACAGGTTCTGAATAGCTGGCTTTCTTAGACAATTCCTATAATCAGCAGCATGCCCAGGTGTCGGTCTGTAACTCTCGATTTTCAGGTTGCTTTTGTACTAGACCTATAAAGGTAAGCAACTGAGAGGTAGGGTGTAGGGTCACTTCTCTGGACTGCAAATCCACTCTGTGTAGCCAGCAGAGTGCACTGGCCTCTATATGTCTTTCCATGGGGAGGCTGAGAGATCAAGGAAGCCCGGCCTCTACTTCTTGCTGATCTGTGGCTTCTAAACTTACCCAGTAAAGCCTATTCCTTAACCCACACCACATTACACTGTACAATGTATCTCAAGCCCTGATGCATGACAGAAAGCGACCACAAAGTGAACAACCCTGAATGACACTGTGCAACACTTGCTGTTCAAAATGAGTATGTTACTTCAAACTTTAAAAACATTCCTAATTTGGCTTAATAGGCAAAATGAAAAAAACCACATACATAGATCCATTCAACTTCAGATAATGACTGATCAAGGCTCAAAGCATATAAATACAGTAAGTGATAGAAAAGATAACATGCCTTAGCACAAAATACCTTTACCTCTAAAGCCAATTGCTGCACCTGACCAGCTCCATGGACTCGGAGTAGAGAAAATATTAACTTAAAGTGCCCAATGCATTCACTTTCAGAGCCTAGGGAGTAAGAATAAAATGGGTATTTTTTACATCCAAGAGATGTTCTAAGTTACAGATCTTTAGAAAACCAATACACATTGTTATTTACTGTCAATTATAAGTTTGATAATCCTTTCTAAACACTTGTGACATGAAGTGGAGTATCTCTCAGCAGCACTAAATTTTGAAAGGCAAAAAAGTAAGATATTAAAATTTCTTAGATTTGTTTTGTTTTCATTCCTATCTCCATCCCTACCCATCAGGCTAAAAACAAGAACTTTATCAAATAAGCTATCCAAATATAGCTCAAACATTTAAAGTGTAAGGTGGTAATTTTACTCTCTACATCTAGACCTTAGGGCTACTACCTTCAACCTAATTATGTTTTGGGAGAATCTGACATCATCTAGCTTTTAATTTTAAGTAAGACTGGGTTAGAACTCTGCCACTTGAAGACTACATTATGAACAAACTGATAGGCACATACAAAGGACTCCTTGTGAAAACACGTAAAATGGAATGGTATTTCCACACACCTCAAACCCCGATTCCATGCTTCCTATCATTTTATTATTAATAAAACAAAAACATTAAACAGTAAGGTTTTGCTCAGCATATATTTCCTTTTGCTATATGCTAGTAAAATATACAATGTAATTCATAATCTTTTGAGGACTTACAAGATAGCTCATTAAAACTAGAATGAAATATTCTATGAACACGTTGCTTTTAAATTCATTTTCAAACCACTTCTTAATAGGTAATAACTGTTATAAATACATCAATGACATACAAACTATACTTCTATATTATAAGACAGCATGTAATCCTAATATATGAACTTTACTGATATTATCAGAATAAAATTTCTGTGTAGGCCCTTCTTCAATTTTTATAAGTTCCAAATTGATAGCCTGCTTTGCTGCAATTTCTTTGTACCTAATACACCACTAGTAATATTCTACTGTTACTCTAAACAATAAAGTGAGGTTTTTTCCGGATTTTATAACTCTTGACTTTAATAAAATCCCAATGTACACCTTGTAAATGGGTAATTTTCCTAACAACATTTAATTACTGTTGGTTATTTTATTTGAACAATTCTTTGGCCATAATCAAAAAGCCAGAAAAATTATAATGGTATTTTAATATGTACTGAAAAGAGCAAAAAAGTAACCGCAAGATAATGTTCAATGTTATTTAAAAAGATCTGGGAACTTCAAGTAATTTAAATTGAATTTGTATTGTTTTAGGTTTTACATTCTATATTTATTATGAAATCAAAGTTATCAAAATTAGAATTGGAAGAAGCTTTTAGATTACATTCATCCATCTCTCTGGAGTCAGGCTAGAATGATAATATTTCTTGAAATGTCCTCTTAGAGATGTTTAAGAATGTGAACTCTCAATTTTTTATTATTTCAATTCTTACAAACTGAAAACTTCAGGCAATTTTTAAAAAATATGAGTGCCCATATGCATATGACACTATGTTAGGGATCAGAGAAGAGGCAAAAATTAGATCACCTAACAAATAAATCTAGAATTATGTACTTATACTTTATCTGTCAACTTACATTAATATAAAATTTTAAATTATCAAATTATTCTGCCTTTTCAATTCATTTAAACTCATTTTCTCTTAAAGATGTGAATTTTTCTAAATATGGTGCTTTGACTTCTCTCTCAGTCTATTGTTTAAAGGTAAAAATATTATGGGGTCAATTTCCCTTAATATTATACCAAGTATAGCATTATAACCAAAGATTATTTTCCGTGAGTTTTTCTGATAAAACCAAGAATTGGATTTTTAGGGATCTTCTACTGTAAGGGTACAATCACAATAAAAATATTATGGGGTCAATTTCCCTTAATATTATACCAAGTATAGCATTATAACCAAAGACTATTTTCCGTGAGTTTTTCTGATAAAACCAAGAATTGGATTTTTAGGGATCTTCTACTGTAAGGGTACAATCACATTTAGGGCTCTTCCAGTACAAGTGTACAATCACACACCTGGATTATATTTTATGACATTTCTCAGAGCCTCCAAAGCCATTTCCACTCTTGGTAAGCGGTCTCCATGTTGCTCTGACTCCACTTTTGCAGCATGTGTGATGGCCATGAATGTGTGGAGGTACTGAGCCTGGGAACCTATGTAATCCAAGAGACTTGCAGCAAATGCTTTTGGAACCTAAGTCAAGCAAATAAATATTCTAAAACATGTCTGCCTTCAGAAATAAGCCACAACAAAGACTCAATAGCAAAAGAAAAAAACTTCAAGGTATGAGAGTGAATAAGCACTGTTAAATTGTACATATACATGAATATCCCTATGCATTACGTAAGGGGAGATGGAAACAAAACTCAGTTGCACTGGAAAGTATTTACCAACTTTCAGAGATCTAATATACGCCCATCAGTACCTTAATACAACAATTTTGAAATTAGAGTACTTCTTCCTTTTACCAATCAAAGTAACTGACAGTATGATATGTAACTTCTATAATTTGGTTATATTTTTAGAATTAAGAATTGTATATACTTAGAATATAAATTCAAAGGCCAGTTTTCAAAGGGCCTTTACAAATCACTTAACTCACTCTCTTTAACTTATATATATTATTCTGTGATAAATAATATAAGAGCAAACTATGAAACAAAGCCTCATTTCTTCCCTCCTTACAAACTAAACACCAAATCCTCCTTGCCACCCACTCCAAAAAAATCCCCCCAAAAACCAAAAAAAACTAGACAAAAAATTCCGACATGCTCCTTGAGCACTAAGAAGAAAAAGAAGGTCCTCATTTACTTCAGAAAGTGATTAGAGATTCATCACAAGAGAAGACCTGATGTGACCTCAGTCACCTAAAAAATCTTCTTTGCTCTTAACCTGTATTTTCTTATTTTATTCTCATAATCAGCCAGGGAAGGCCTTCTTTCTGGTGCTCTGATATTCCACATGATGCAGTGAGAGTAACTGGCCTTGAACTTCCATGAGGGACTTGTGAGCTGGAGGCATATTTACATGGCACAATGAGGTAGCATTATGCATAAAATATATGGAACATATGGGCAAGGAATAACTTCTTACTCATGAACTTCACAAAATTCAATTCTTCAAAAACCAAGATAAAGAGGCTCAGGAGCTGTCAATGTTCACCCAATCACATAATGACCTAGGTTATTATAAAGCATTTGACAAAAATCAGGTATTACTTCGATATGTACAATGTGAGTAAACTGGTAGCTTTCAGTAAAAAATGATCAAAGGTATCAGACTAAATTAAAAGCAGAGGGCTTACCTCCAGTTGGAAAGTAGGGACTTCATTATATACCCTAACGAATATCTCTCCAACAATAAGTTCTTTGGCATGAGCACTGTAGACAAATTCTGACCCATATGTTTTGTCACAATCACCCTTTAAAAAAAAAGGAAAATACAGAAGTAAATCAGAATCATTAATGTCTGGTCTATAAATCTATCCATGCTCAAAACTTGAGAGATCTATTCATTTTCCAGAGATGAAAAATGTAGTGTGATACACATCAACACACTTACTGTAATGTTTATAACCAGTAATGTGACTCTAAAATAGGCACAGAGTTACAATTTTTTAGTCCAAAGTTTACTATTATAACTCATTTTAAAATTTCAAAAGATCACAGAGGTCAGCCAACCAAGCAATTCAGGGCTAGAGTTTATAAAGGAAGCATGACACTTTGCTCTTCTTGCTCCACTCAGCAGAAATTTAGCCTAATAAAATATAGGGTGATAGAACTGAGAAATGACCACATTTGAACTGGGTTTTAAAAGCAATACACTGAATGAAAGTCTGGAAAACAGGGTCTCTGAATAAAAAGATACAGGTATTATTCTATAGGATAAAAAATCATTGGGGAAAAGACTGCCTCTTCAATAAATGGTGCTGGGAAAACTGGAAATCCATCCTGGAAAAATGAAACCAGACCCATACCTTTGACAATATACCAAAATCGATTCAAAACGGTTTAAAGACTTGAATATAAGACCTGAAATTTAAAAACTCCTAAAAGAAAACATATGGGAACTGAGCAGACTTTATGAATATGACCCCAAAAGGACAGACAACAAAAGAAAAAGTAAACAAATGGGATTATATCAAACTAAAAAGCTGCACAACAAAAGAAAAAGTAAACAAATGGGATTATATCAAACTAAAAAGCTGCACAACAAAAGAAACAATTAACAGAGTGAAAAGACAACTAACAGAATGGGAGAAAATATTTGCAAACTATGCATCTGACAAGGGATTAACATCTAGAATACACAAAGAACTCAAACAACTCAACAGTAAGAAAACAAGCAACCCAATTAAAAAATGGGCAAAGGAGATGAATATGCATTTCTCATACAAAGATATACAAATGGCGAACAGACACATGAAAAAATGCTCAATATCACTCAGCATCAGGGAAATGCAAATCAAAACCACGCTGAGATTTCATCTCACCCGTTATTTGGCTATCATCAAAAAGACAGAGAATAACAAATGCTGGTGAGGATGTGGAGAAAGGGGAACCCTCCAACACTGTTGGTGGGACTGTAAATTAGAGCGGACATTATGGAAATAGTATGGAGGTTCCTCAAAAAACTACAGATAGAACTGCCATATAACCCAGCATTCCCTTTTCTGGGTATATAAACAAAGAAATGGAAATCATCATGTTGAAGGGATACCTGGACTCCCATGTTTACTGCAGCTCTATTTACAATAGACAAGAGTTGGAATCAACCTAAATGTCCATTGACAGATGACTGGATAAGGAAAATGTGATATATTTACACAATGGACTACTACTTTGCCATAAAAAAGAATGAAATTCTGCCATTTGCAGCAACATGGAGGAACTTAGAGAAAATTATGTTAAGCGATATAAGCCAGGCATGGAAAGAGAAATACCATATGTCCTCACTCATAAGTGGCGGGGGGAGAGAGGGAGAAAGAAAGGAGAGGAAGGGAAGGGAGGGGGAAGGGAAAGGGGAATGAGAGGAGGGGGGACGGAGGAAGGAAAGAAGGAAGGTGTAGTGGATTGAATGTCCCCACCAAACTCACTGAAGCTTGAATGTGTCCCCCAAGTTTTATGTATTAGAAACTTGGCCCCCACTATGACTGTTAAGATGGTGGGAAATCCTATTATGGTAATTGAAAGATGGGGCCTTGAAGAGGTGATTAGATTGCAGGATCATGCCATAATGAATGGATTAAAAATGGTGGTCACGGGCCTGTTTCTGAGGGCTTTAAAAAGAGAGTGAATGAGGAGGTTATTCTCTCTCTGTTCCACTATTTTCGCAGTGTGATACTCTGCCATCACTGTCATCACCACCTAGGCTCTCACCAGATGTATTCCCTGGACTTTGGATTTCCCAGACTCAGAAACTGTAAGCAATACATTTTATTTTCTTTATGAATTACCCAGTTCTGTGTATTTTGTTATAAGCAACAGAAATGGGCTAATAAAAGAAAAAGAAAGAAAATCACAATAATACATTAAACTTTCAAAAAAAATAAAAGAACTGTGGTTATTAGAGGTGGGAAAAGGGGAGAGGGAGAGGTGTTGGTGAGAAACTACTTAATGGTCACAAAGATTGATTATGTTTTATAAACATGAATATACTAATTATCCTGATTTGATCACTACATATTGTATACATGTATCAAAATTCGATTTTGTACCCCACAAATATATATAATCAATTATCTTTCAATTAAAAAAAACTGTAAAAAAAAAAAAAAAAATCAAGAACAGTTTCCATCTAAGGAAAAGGAAAAAGATAAGAGAAATGGGAGAAAATGAAGATTTAAGTTGAAATCACAAGGAATTTAGATTGGGCTAAAATAACATATAAAAGTATATAGTAAATTGTAAAATGCTAAACAAAGATGTTATGTCTATTCTGGTAAAAAAAAAAAAAAAAATTAGATGATGTATAGATATGTAAGAACTGTTCTCCCTCGGTCTGCAATTCTCAAATACTTTATCTATAAAGAGTTCTGGGTGACTATCAAGGAATGAGTTAAAAAACAAATTTGGAGTAAATTCCAAAGCCACATACATAACTGTCTTCAAAAATATCAAGTCTCAATCATGTAGTTTATAAGTTAGCCAGGCCGCCTCCTTATCTTCCATCCTATTGTTTTTTGTTTCTTTTGTGGCTTAATAGCTCCTCCACTGGAAGGTGGCAGAGTAGGAAATTTTTCAGTTTTGATACTGGAAAGCAACTTTGATTTACTGGGGAAAAGAGGCAGAAGTGAACAACTAGTACAAGGCTTCTCGGTACAAAAACTGGTTAAAATAGAAGACAGCTGTATATGAGTGGTAACAACAACAAAAAATACTAGTGTATTATTACATACAATAGAATGCTATATTTAAATGAGCCAAATATTAGATGGCAATAAGCTATGGCTTAATTAACACCAAATTGAGAAATAATGGATTTCTGTTTCATCAGTACTGTTATATTTCCAGAGATTCCATCAGAATAAGTTTCCCAAGAAATTTATAAAACAATAACATACTTTTTTAATCATGTTTTCTTGTTGGGACTCAAGAAACTCAAGTAGTTCTGCTCGTGTAGAATTGTTCCATATCAAATAGGGGCTCTCTGTGTTGCTGTTAAGCATCTTCAAAATCTAGGAGATAGAATATTATTGTTTTGTAACATTTAGAAAAAAAAACCATTGAAGTTATCATTTATTAAAAATGTCTACTACATGCCAAGCACTTGTAATAGGTGCCTTAAATATAATGGGTCTCAATAATAAGTATCTCAATAATTCTAACAAGTTTGTTGATATTATCCATTTGCAGCTGAAAAAAACAAAGGCAGCAATAAAATCAAATCATTTGTCCCAGGTCTCACACGACTGATAAGTGGTGAAACTGGGATTCAAATTCTAGACTGACTTCCAGTTCTTAACATTTGTTCTGCTATGGTGAAAATTCAATATTTTGTGGTAAAGTATTTAATAAACAATCAGTAATCATAAGTTTAAAAAGAATCACACGATATTTCCTTTATATACATATTGGAAACCAAGATCTAAGTCTTTAAGAAGCATATCCCTATGAAGAGAAATCAAATTTATGGGGAGAAACTTGTTTTTTTCCTGGCCTTGCCCTGATTCAAGGCTGCATAGCAGTTCTGCAGGCATAGATTATAACTGATTAGCCCTCCTCAATTTTAAATGTATACACAGAGATTTGATACTTCCTTAAATGTTTGAATAAAAATCTTTTATATTTTACAATTCCAGAGCTCTGTGCTAGGAGAAAAGCAGACGGGTATAACCTTCATCTTACGTAAAACCATCTATCTAATCCTTGTTTTCAAAAGGTTAACTACGAGTTAAGCAAAATGACTGAAAAAATATACAGTTAGGAAAATCATAAAACTTTGAGACCTTGCAATTTAAAATAAGCATTTTATTAAATTTAGGTGGAGCTCATGCCAAGATTTAATTTTGAAATGCTAAAAAAATTTTGGTGGGGGGTGCTGCAGAAGTTAATCACCAACTTGTTGGTATTTCTGGAGAGGATGTTTTCAGCCAGCAAACTATGCATCACATTGGTGAGCACGAAGTCCAGGAAAAGAGTGAAGGTCAAGAGTGGTCTCTAAAACTCTTGCTTTTTACTCAGGGGACTGAAAAGCATGGTCTGCACTAAAAACAGAGACAGATTAGATTAAAAACAAATAAGCTGTTTAATTCTAAACATACTTTAACTTTTGGAAACCTGAGGACTTTTTTCTATACAAATGTAATAAATGATTGTTAGAGAAAACAAAAGAAAAGAAAAAAACAGCCTATGATTCTGCCATCCAGGGAGATGTTATCATATTGATACAGATCTATTAATCCATTCATTTTTTTTTTTTTTTTTTTTAACAAAAATGGGGTCTAGCCTCTTCATTTAAAATCGTTTTTTTTTTTGGAAAGATCTCCTTGTCCTTCCTTATTTACTTCTTTATATCAGAATAGACTCTGGGATTTTTTTTTTTTTTTTTCTTGGCAGCTGGCCGGTACAGGGAACTGAACCCTTGACCTTGTTGGTGTAAGGCCGTGCTCTAACCAACTGAGCTAATCAGCCCACCGTTCATTTAAAATCTGTCAATGTCTTTAACTATTCTTTTACTATTTAATGGATTTCTATAGTTTATCTAATTCTTTAAAGCTGTATTATTAGATTGTTTCTCAATGATCCTCACAAAAGAGGGCAAAGACGTTGGAAGATTTGCCAAGATGATACTTATTTTTGTAATGCATCTATGATGTGTGTATGTATTTACATTCAGGATTTCAACCTTGAGTCTGAATAAGCTCTGGCTTATGAGAAACCGCTAGAAATAGCTTCTGTGTGTCCTGACTCCCAGTACTCTGCCCATTATGAAACATCATTCTAAGTTCACTTTCTTGTCCTGTTCCTTTGTGACTCACGGTTGGTAAGAATTATGGTGGGCTCCACAGCTGAGAAAAATAAAGTTGATTTACTCATGCAGAGACTGAACTTGTAGACCAGGTATCATTAGCATCGATTCACAATAAAGTAAATTTCTTGGTTCAGAGAACAAGCACGTGAGCATTTTCAATTTTTAGGCTTCCTAGAGCAATCAATATTATTGTATGCACTTACCACTTAAAGGATGTTGCACTACTCATTAAAACCCAGGCTATCTCTGAAACACATACCTCAGTAGCGCTAATCACAGCAAGTTTTCTAGCAACATATGGTGTCAGCATGCCAGCTAAACTTTTCCTTATTGTTGGGTTTTCTGGAGTAGCTTGTTCTTCTGGCAAGTATCCTCCAAGGCGACTTAGAGCACAGACACTCAGTTTGGCAAGACTGTTGGCTACTTCCTGTTATAAAATATTTAAGTCATTAAAGTAGATGTTATCTTACATAGGTAACAAAATAACTTTACAGAATCAAAACTATATAGAATATATTTAAGGAGCAGAAATAAACAAAAAGAGCACAAAAGTCCCTCAACATTGATATCAGGAAGTTTATGCATTAGAGCTTTTTCTTTTATTTATAGGAAAGACCAACAAAAACTATGACCTCATTTCTACCCAATGTAGTACCTCATAAATAACTAGAAGAAGCACATTTGGGGGTAAGGGACAGACAGGTAGATGTGCCTGCTAGAGGCACACACTGACAATATGAAGAATGAATGAGAGAAAACAGAAAAAATATCTATAAAAATCAGACAGGTACTCAAGTCATTGGAGGACCTAGTCAATGGCATTATGGTATCATTGTATTTCTCTGTTACCATAATTTTGCAACCACAAAGTTGACACTGAGTAGTTAAGAAAGCATTAATTAAATCTAGTATATGCTATTGAAAATTCCCTTGCCTTGAATCCTTTGAGTGTAAGTGGTTAAGATAAAAATTTGGGGGCTTAAAGAGCAATAAACTTCGTGATCTTGATAGACAGTTTATCCCCCGTGGATTATGAACAGTCAAAACTTTGCTTCACATTAATTTAGCATCAGCCTATGATTTGGGTTCAAATCCAATATTCAAGCAATGTTAAAGTTACCTGCTGGTTTGTTTCTTCACTTTTCTGAATGCCACTCTCTTCCAGTGTGTAGTCATAATTAAACAGATAACCAAGCAGATGCCACAAAATTCCAGCCTGAAATAGGTGTGTCTGAAGCCAGAAATCCACAGCAAAAGAACTGACACACTCTACCCCAAGAGCGGCCACCCGCGGAATACTCTGAAAGAATAAGAATAACAAACTTAATCTACAGTGTTAAAAAAAGCTCTCAAGGGCCGGCCCGGTGGCGCACTGGAGAGTGCACCGCTTGGGAGTGCGGTGGTGCTCCCACTGAGGGTTCAGATCCCAGGTGGAGACCGGTTCCCGCTCACTGGTTGAGCGCGGTGCGGGCGCAACACCGAGGGTTGCGATCCCGTTACTGGTCAGTAAAAAAGACAAAAAGGAAAAAAAAAAAAAAAAAAAAAAAGCTCTCAAGAGAAATTTGTTACAAATGCGTGCCAAGCTAGCTATGTTATTTTTCAAAATATTTACCTCTTCTTATTTTTTCAATCCCAGTTCAAAACTGAATCCCATATCCTTTAAATCCTAAAATAGTGACCTTATGACAAGATACCAGAGTTACTATCTTTGAGACTAATGTCCAAAGACTTGGAAATACAGTTTTCCTTGTTTTGTTTCTTGTATTTTTAATTTTTAAAAATAGTGATAAGCAACTCACATGTTAGTGACCTTAAGTATATCAATGGTACTTTTTTGTGCAGGTATTAGAATTTACTTCTTTATATCAGAGTTTGTATTCTTTTTTTTTTTTGTCTTTTGTCTTTTTCCGTGTCTGGCAACGGATCGCAACCCTCAGTGTTGCCCCCGTACCGGACCGGGGACCGGCAACGGGATCGCAACCCTCGGTGTTGCTCCCGCACCTCGCTCAGCCAGTGAGCGGGAACCGGTCCGTATGTGGGATCCGAACCCTCGGGCGGGAGCGCCGCCGCGCTTCCCAAGCGGCGCACTTATCCAGTGCGCCACCGGGCCGGCCCCAGAGTTTGTATTCTAATCAAATACTTCTAAGGACATCAAGTACATAGAGTTGAGATATTTTCATTAGATTCCATACTTCTATTCTAGATACCTTAGTCCAGGATCAGCATCTCAATCCTGTTCTATTCAACATAACTCTCACTCTGCCCAGTTACCTAAGAAGTCTCTCTCTCTCCTGCCCAGTCACCTATTGCATCTTACCCACAGACAACTTCCTTCAGCAGTTCTGAATGTGGAGGAAACAGTAAGCTCATAGATCCATAAAGCCTTTCCCACCAACCTGTGACTAAACACTAAATTTCAGATTTTACATGGCCCTTTACTTTTATTTATTTAATTTTATTTAGTCTAGCCCTCTCTTCTCTCTGCCTCTCTTCTGATGTTCAGGTATGACTCACTTCCCTTTAGATATGTCACTCTAGTCTTATTCTTTGTGGGCCAGCTTAGGAATAAAGTTTCATTTATTGCAACGCTTCGCTTCTATGAAAAATGCTTTTAGAGATCCAAATAATTTACTTACAAATAATTTTGGGGAAACCTGCTTACAAATTGAGGACTGGCTATTTGACAAGAAAATCCATTGCTGACTGTATCCAGAAAGCATTAAAGATTAACTCTACCTTGCCAAAATATAGCACCCGACAGAGATCCTTGATGATATTAGGCATTTCTGTGATTTTTTCTCGACATTCTTCAAACTGAGCAGCCACACTATAGCATTTACTTATGTGTCCACACACCTGCAGACAACACAACACAGCAAAAAAAGGAGAGTCACGTGCATTTCTTATTTAAGACACAGCAAAAATTAAGTCAGCAAAGATGTGTGAATAATGTTTAATGGTTTATATGATGCTCTAAAATTAAACAGAACATTTCTATTTGATCTCTAGTCTTTCTCGTTAAGATTTCCAATAGATGCAGAGGTCAGCAAACCACGGCCACTATGACCCACGGGTTAAATCGACCATGGCCTGTTTTTGTACTGCCAGAGAGCTAAGAATGATTTTTATATTTTTAAAGCGTTAAAAAAATACAAAAAGAGTATGCAAAAGAGGTTATACAAAACCTGAAATCTTCAAATAGTTACTCTCTGGACCTTTATAAAAAGTTTGCTGGCCTCTGGATCAAGGTATTTTTGTCCAGCTTATTAATACGGCAGAATATCACAATTCTATTCGCTGTATGTAATTTAGGTCAAAACAGAGAATAAAACTCAAAAGCCAGTACTCCATTGTTTTATATCCTAAATTTTGCTGGCTTAAGAAAAGGGCCACATAAAAAGACATGTTTCTACAATGATCTTAATGAATTCCTGATGAATTTTCTATCAAATAATTCAACTATTATAACCTTAACAAAAATTTAGCCAATTAAAATACTAGGGATGGAGGAAGGAGGAAGAGAAGGAAATTAGGGGAAGGGGTGAAAGATATGTGAAACAAAACTACAAAATGACAAATGTTTGAACCTGAGTGATGGAGACATAAAGGTTTACTATAATGTTCTGCATTTTGATTTAGTGCAGTGGTTCTTAAAAAGTGTGATACACAGACTAGCAGCATCATTTTCACCTGGAAACTTGTTTGAAAAGCATATTCTCAGGATTCCACCTCAGACCTACTGAATCAGAAACTCAAGGTGGGGTGGGGTGGGGTGGGACGGAACTCAGCAACCCATGTTTTAATGAACCCTCCAGTTGATTCTCATATGTTATAGTGTGAACCACTGATCTAGTATAACTTTCTTGGAACCACAGGTTTTGGCCTCACCTGTACTGACATGTCACTTGGTTTACTAGAACGATTCAAGACAGCCACACAGCGACTAAATGCCTCTTGTAACACCTGCAGAGAAAGAAGTCAACCATTAACTCTCCATTTTGACCTGAAGTCTGAAAGGTCATTCCTAGCAGGAATAAAATATAAATAACCTTTTAATGTTAAATATTTGGTACATAAATATTTGGCTAATTAACATCTGTTAAACAAATAAACAAAGGACTCCTAAAAGCTTCTTTTGAAGCATTCCCAATAAACCTACTTTGTAGGCAATATTATGTTTACCAGTTTTGAACCAAATACTCTCCAATTCACATTATGAAATTAAGCTCCATTTTTACCTTTAATTTTGGTAAAAGAATATAGAGAATATAATATTGTATAATCTGCTGGAGTAAGTTAAAGGAAGAAACTATCAACTGCATTTGTATTTGGTGAATTCTCTATCGCCAAGAGTCATTTGATGTCCCTAAACTAGCTTAAAGATAAGCACAAAAGTCATTCCATATTACCTCTATTCCATTCTCCCTTCTGAGCTCTTCAGCATTGAGGGCTGAACAGTTGACAGTATGGAAAGCCAGCTCTGTAGCCGCAGGCAACAATGGTGAGTCTTTTGAGAAAAGGAGGTCATCTGAAGTTTCCATTGTTATAGTCCTAATTAGCATGGGGTATCCTGCATATTTGTAGGGCTGTAAATCTGAAATAACCAAAGGTTAGTTTGAGAAAACAAAAAACAAAAAAATGGTCATATCATGGCTTTAAGTTAATTTTGACACTGTGTTCAACTATGCTGCCTTAAAATAAAATAAAAATAAAACAATTAACATCTTAAATGTCTCCTAACTCCAGTTTATAAAAAAGAATTTAAACATAGTACAAAATTCCTTGGATCTTTCCTTTTAAACAAATCTGTTTTGTTGATTTCCCTAAAATGTTTCCCCTAAAAAAATAATATTTTCTGGTAAATTAACTGTACTTGGTGTGTGGCTGTTTGATCCTCTGCACGATACCTACTTTCTATATTGTCCATGTGATATTTATAACTTTTCAACCTGATCTATTAAGACAGCAAGATACAGCAAATGCACTAGGAATTGTATTTACACTCATAATACACACTTCTTTATTAAAAAAAAAAAAGATTGTGAGAAGGCATTTTATTTAAATGAGAGTAAATATTTTTTATTCAGTTTTCTGACTAACAAGTATTTTCTTTAATATTTTATCTTAAAACAAGCATTTGAAAATTCTTTATATAATATGTTATTAGAAAAACAAAATAGAAAGTTAATTTATGAGTTCTATTTTGCTAATTCCATGTTTTGATAAGCAAATTTGAGAGTGAAAGCTGGTATATACAGGTACCCAATTACTCTGTTCTTTTCATCCTGTTTTTTTGGGGGGGAGGGATAAACTAACCTATTAGGCAGGAATATGCAAATTAATTGGCTGAGACTTTTATAAGTTATCTCTGTAATTCCACTTGAAATCAGCATAAAGCTTTTTGCCTTTTGAGGATGACCAATAATCCGCCTTAAATTAAAAGTCATTTCTAAGATGGCTTAAAAAAAAAAAGCCCCTTGGAAATGGTCCTAATTTTTCTAATATGACACATACATACTTATACACATATGTGGTAAGGAAGAAGAGTAAAGTACTTATATCCTATCAGATCGGGATCCCCCACTCCAGAACTTATTGGGTATAACCCCCCCTTTTGGAAAAAGTGAAAGATGACCATGATAACATATTAACCAGTAGTGAGCCACAACTGTACCTTTGGCTAATACGAGGGGTCTTCAAAAAGTTCATGTAAAGATTCATATTATCTTTTAATTCCGTTTTCCCATGAACTTTTTAAAGTATCCTCCTATAGTTATCAGCCATTAAAAAATAACCCACGGGTTTTGAAAAGATTTCTATACTCATTCTGATTAAAAATGATCTGATTAGGGCTGCCCCCTTGAACAAAACCTTAAAACATTTTCAACATCCTGCTGGCTTTCCGGGCTGTTGCTGTTAAGACTACCACAAA
>NW_007729428.1:189182-191119 GCF_000696425.1 Galeopterus variegatus | reverse complement strand
AAGTATACAATCATTTGAAGAGTTTCTACTGCTTTTAAAAATATCCTCAACACTTTGGTGTTTTCAATCTTCAGAGGCTTTTGAAGTTACGATAGATAACCTGTAAAAAACAGTGCCTAAGAGCAACACTGAATGATCCTTAAACTTAAGATTCCATTTTAGATCTCATTTAATATGTTTGCTGCTAAGTAGCTAAACAAAAAATTAACCACGTAACTCCACAGAACAGAAAATTATTCAGGAAGGATAATGAAACCCAGTTGGAAATGCAAAATACTGAAAAACATAGGAACAAAGGAGAAGGTGTAAAACAAGCAGCATGTTGGGCCTTCCTTCAGAAAACTACTCTTTTCCTGTATCTAAAATGTGATTCCAAGAGTCTTGCAATAATTCTAAATCTATTACAATATGAGGGGGAGACAAGTAAAATGTTAAGAGGATAAATTTGAGAGTAACAGATTCTTTACCTTCTTTATGACGGTTGAAGAGGATGCTCTGCGTTTTCAGAATTAAAATTATATTCTCTGGATCTGGTCCATCCACTATTTTTGTTGATTTAGTACATAAAAATTCATATGCTTTATTTACTTTTTCAAACATATCCTGAATGTAACCAAAGATAATTAAATTTTAATATGGAATATCTCGAATCACAACTTAATCTAAGACACAGCTGGTCTGTATTTTACCAATAACTTCTTTGGTTATTATTTTATTTTTTACATTAATCTAACTGGAAGGTTAGAAAGTTAAGGTGAAACTATTTTTTTTCCAAATAGCTATCTGATAATCTCAATATCATTCACAGAAAAATTCTTCAAATAAGAATTTTAAATACATCTTTAAAGATATACTAAACTCATACATANACACAGCTGGTCTGTATTTTACCAATAACTTCTTTGGTTATTATTTTATTTTTTACATTAAGGAGTTCCTTCCAGCTGTAATCTAACTGGAAGGTTAGAAAGTTAAGGTGAAACTATTTTTTTTCCAAATAGCTATCTGATAATCTCAATATCATTCACTGAAAAATTCTTCAAATAAGAATTTTAAATACATCTTTAAAGATATACTAAACTCATACATACTAGAGACAGTTTCTGAGTTAATATAACAAAAATTATGATAAAAGCTACTGTTTACTGAGCACTGTGTCAGGCACTGTGCTAAATGCCATCATCATTTAATCTTCAAAACAGCCATGTGGTGTGTGTACCATTATTATCCTCATCTTTTTTTTTTACATGAGAATATTGCAACTTAGAAATAAGTAACTTGCTTAAGAACACAAAGTTAATTGGTGGCAGAGCTGAGATTTACTCCCAAGTCTGACTCCTAAATCATGCTCTTAAACTACTACACTATATTGTATTCCATTGATCTGCATGTTGATTCTTGTGTCAGTATCACATTGTTTTACTGTAGCTTTATGGAGTGCTTTAACATCTGGCAGGTTAAGTCTAGCAATTTAATAACTAATTTCAAAATGTCTTCCTGTCTTGATTGTTTTTTCTCCCAGATGAATTTGAATTACCGAAAGGTTCTGAAAAAAAACCCAGGCTTTTTGATTAAAAATGCCTTAAACATATAAAAGTGGCCTCTTTTTGATGTCAAGTTTTCCCATTCAGGAATGCTGTGTCTATTTCCAATGAAAAACCACTGACACTGAAATCAGTGGGAATTATTCCAAGTTTCCAGCAATAGGCTATCAGCCCTGGTTTTGATAATTCTTATGTGATTTCATCTTTTATAAATCTTCATTGGTCAAGGTGGGATAAGGTAATATTGGCAGCAGATAACTTACAATCTGAACTAAATTTTCTACTACTTCAGTCAGAGTGTTGGATGTCATTAGAAAAAAAAAAAATTTTTTTTTTTTTTGTCTCTTTTTTCCGTGTCCGGCAACGGATAGCAACCCTCAGTGTCGCCCCCGT
>NW_007729428.1:182222-188912 GCF_000696425.1 Galeopterus variegatus | reverse complement strand
AAAAATATATATATATATTTCCCAAAGCAATCTGGATGGCAATGGTATCACCTACAAACAAATTAAATACACCCATATTCCTAACTTTCAATTATTCTTGTGATTACCCATTAGAGTTAATCCTCAAACACATATGGGTAATCAAGGAGAGAGAATAAAACCCATAAGTTACTAGTCACGAGTACAGCTGAGAGAGGACTATCCATGTAGAATACACGGGCATGAGACTAGAAATTTATTAAACATGAACTGGATATACAGGGTACTTCAAAAAGTTCATGAAAAGATTCATATTATCTTTCAATTATATTTTTCCACAAACTTTTTGAAGTTATATTATGAGGCAAATACTAGCACAGAAAATGGTATCTTTTCTCCTTCTAAATAATAATAGAGCAAAAGGAAGTCAATTCAAAACCCTGATTCCAAAGGCAGTACATACCCTCCCTTCTGGATTCTTATCAGGGTGATACTTTTGTGCAAGTCTGAAGTAAGCTTTTCTAATCTTGCTCTCATCATGCCTGTTAAATAGGAAAATTGTTTATGAATGATAAGGTACAAGAAAAAAATATTTACACAATCACCTAAAATGATGTTTTAAGTATCTTACTTATATCAAGAATTACACTGATCATATATCAGGCATTAAATTAAGCCAAGTAAGAATTAAGTAAGATCATTTTTTATGTGCTATCTTTACAGGTGAAGATAAAACCTAAAAATTCCCCATGCAAGTTTATCATTCACTTTAAATTACAAAACCATATTTGGTGTTTGAGGACTAAAAAATAATTTAAAAAACCAAAAAATACTAAGTTGTCAAAATGTCCAAAATGCCTACTCAAACTTTCTCATTCCAAGTTATTATATCAGTCTTGCCAAGAATGTACAATTTTAGTCTAGACTTAGGAAAATATCTTTTAAACCACTTTTCTCTAACATATCTAGTCTACTATAAAACTCCAGTGATAATAAAGTAAATCTGAATTCTTTTCTAATCTGCCATTTAGTGTCCTGAGCATATTGCTATCAAATCACTTCCTCATGCATAACACAAATTGCAAGAGGAAGAGAAAAAACTAATATGTGAGCGACTACCATGGGTCAGATACAGTGCTAAGTACTTTGCATATGCTATTTTAACTAAACGAGAACAAAGATTGTGCCAGTAAGAACATAAGAATGCAGTTTGGCTAATAAATCTGTAGCTCCATATGGATACTCTTATAGGTGTATATAACAAACAATGAGCAAAAAATTTTTAAATGGTGGACTAAATATAATTTAGTCTTTGATATTAATATTTTAAAGACAGACAGATATTTACTACTATAATACCGAAAATAACTCACGGTCCCTGTCCTTGAGGCAGGTTAAGCACTTCATAAGCATCATCTATTGACATTGTAGGTGGCTTCTTTTCTACTTCCTTCTTCCAGGCATCAAGGGTATCCTTTAGAAGCTTAACCTTAAAGACAGAAGATTAAAATTTATACCTAGTAAATAAACTATTTCGAAATATAATTATTAAGTTATAGAATTCTTGTGCTGTATTTATTTAAATGGACACTTCCGGGCTTTACAATTAACAGCTTTCTGAAATACAGATAACCAAAATCGCCTTCTTAGCACTGTTGTATACTTAGGTAGCAAGGTATCGGTTAAAAGGCTATATTCCTCTATTTTTTTTCCCTCTGTTTTTTTAAGTGACTTTTTAAATCTCTGAGATGGGTACCCAGGTCCTCAGAGATATCCAAGGGCTCAGGTTAGAGGGGTCCCAAGGACACTGTGGACAGGCAGATAACACATACTACTATACAAATGAGCACATCACACTTACATGTGTCAGGTATTATGCTTGTGTGAATTCTCACTTAATCTTCAACTACCACCAGAGACAGCTGCTATTATTCTTATTACCACCATTTTAGAGATGAGTACTTAGGCTTAAAGAGGTCAAGCAATGTACTGAATGTTAAGTAGAGCTATTAATGGCCAATGCTGAAACTTAATCCCAGGCCCCCTAACTCCAACATCTGTGAGCTTAATCAATCTGCCATAAAGACAAGCTTCCACCAAGCTATTATTATAATATATGAGGATACTTTTAAAAGTTCATGGAAAGATTCATATTACTTTTTCTATTTTTTCCATGAACTTCTGAAGTGCCCTCATATAATCATGTTATATGCATGAAGTTCAATTTGTTTTGTCTTTGCCACAAAAGATCAAGATTGTAAAGTTCTTTATACTCCCTCAAAAAATGACCTTTCAGTCTGACATTTACCCAAATATAATGAACTACACTTTAGAGTTACACAGTGCTTAAGTAAGAGGGAATACCTAAGGAAGCTATATCCTTTTTATCACAGGAGAAAGAAACACCCAGGAGTGATTAAAGGCTATTTCTCTATGGCTTAAGAAGGGACAAATTAAACTGGTGACTTACCGGGTCTTTAATTGGCCAATCTGGAAACCGGAGTGTATCACAAAGTTGTTTGAGGTAATAAATATTACAAAATAGTTCATTTTCTAGCTGTGGATAGTTGATAACTGGAATGGGACAATACTGATAAAGTGCTCTTGTGTTACTTTGAAGACGAGGTGTGAAATCAGCAAGATGGGCAGCAATCTTCTCTATCATAAGGCGCCTACAATTATAAAAACCTCTATTCAAGCATTATGAAGAAATTATTTTAATTAAAAAAAAAGTTTAAAATAGGTAACCATACAAAATAATCATGTGAATCTTCGTTAAAATAACTCAATTATTGGACTAAAATGAGATCGTATAAATATGTTTCTCAAATTATTCTAAATTTATTGTGTAAAAATATTCAGAAATAAACTTATAATATTTACCTGTAAAAAAGACTGTAGAGAAAAAGTCTGATAATTCCTATCAAAAGATCCACCATTAGAAGGTCAAACGGTAGGGTGTCTGCATGCCTGAGGGTGCAGCCAGAGAACTCTGGCTTGCTATCATCCCAAAGAAGCACACTATATGGTATTTATCTGAATTAACTTAATACAGTCAAGAATCTGGCCCTCAGCTAAGTAGAAATGTGAGTTGGTCAGTACACAAAAATCTACATCTTTTATTTATTTATTTATTTATTTATTTATTTATTTACTTATTTAATTTTAAGTAGAAATGTGAGTTGGTCAGTACACAAAAATCTACATCTTTTATTTATTTATTTATTTACTTACTTATTTACTTATTTAATTTTTTTTTTATCTTTTTCGTGACCGGCAACGGATCGCAACCCTCAGTGTTGCGCCCGTACCGGACCGGGACCGGCAACGGGATCGCAACCCTCGGTGTCGCGCCCGCACCTCGTTCAGCCAGTGAGCGGCCGGTCTGTACGTGGGATCCGAACCCTCGGCAGGAGCGCAGCCGCACTCCCAAGCGGCGCACTGTAGCAGTGTGCCACCGGGCCGGCCCCAAAATCTACATCTTTTAGATGGGAACACATATTAGCCAATCTCAGGAGAAAAATACTACGAAGAAAAACTGTTGCTAATTTATTCATATTCCTATATATTTTTCCCCAATGAAAAATATAACTGTTACAAAGAATATATTCAAATTGGTGGCTAGCACATGCCAAGCCTACGGGTCAACATGCCTGAGAAGTCAAATGATAGGTAGCAGATGGCACAGAGAGTGGGAAAGCCTGATGAGGGTGAATACTGACTCAGAAGATCAAATACCATCTACCTATGAGAACTAAGAGATTCTCCACAAGGGGGCAGCCTTGACACTAGAACTACGAAGTGTCGTCTTTCCTGGACAGTCTGCTGGATACCGCCATCTGCTTCTCAGCTTCTCCTTCTGGGTTTCCACAGGCTTCTTCTGTGACATTCTCCTCCTAACAAAGACATTCCTTAGGAATGTTAACCTCCAGATTCAGGTCAAAAGTTCTGGCTAGGGAGCCCTCATTCTAAAACAATTTTGGGTATCTCTGGTCTGATCCATTCTATGTGGGCATTGGTTTTTTTAATTAGTGAAGTACAGTCCCACTTCCAAAAACCCAGGAGGGATCTTGATTTTAGCACTATAAATTCCCTGCATATGTATTATCAGTTCATCGCCTAAAATCTTGCCAGTTCTATAAACTGACTTGAGAAGCACCAATGGTGGTAGGCCCTACCCTTATATAAAACTCTATTAAAGTAACAATAATTTTGTCAAATCATGTCAGAATAGAACAAAGCTTAAGGCCTTGTCAAAAGCTATCATTTGATTTGGCACCAATGACTACTGTCCCTTTAGACTGTCAAACTAGTGAAAACAATTCTTTTAGCAGAAGTCAAACCAGACGGCAAGTAGCAAACAATCAACTGGTTATTTACCTCATTTCACTGCTCCAGATTGCTTCTGGAGTATCAAATTCTCCTAGAAAAATCTCAGAAAACTTTTCAGGTTCATAATTTTCTAAGTAACAAACCATTGCTTCAGGTAGAATGTGCCCAAGTATACTTCTCTGAAAAATATCTTGTCCTTTTGTCTTTAAAACAAAATAAAACAAAATGTTAACAGAAACACTAATGTCATCTTTCAATTTTCTAATAAATAAATTACGGTTACAAAACATTTTAAGAAAAGAGCACAACTGAACAAATTGTTTTACTTTGGAAATTTAGATGGAAACACAGCAAAATGAGAAGTGGAAGGAGTGTGGTACAAACTAGCTTGGCATGAGCTCCAATGCAGACCTTACATTCTCCAGGCCTGCAGTAGTCTCAACCTTCTCAAGTGTTAGGTGCTGCCAATATTATTCAGGACAACTTGCCTGTGGCCGTGTCAAACAGTAGAGCTCCAATGCAGACCTTACATTCTCCAGGCCTGCAGTAGTCTCAACCTTCTCAAGTGTTAAGTGCTGCCAATATTATTCAGGACAACTGGCCTGTGGCCGTGTCAAACAGTTACAGACAACACAAGAAAGATTCCATGAAGATTTACATCAATTATCCTGCACTACACTGCTGACTACAGTTCCTACCTGTATGTGCTTCTGTTTTCAAAAACAAGTCCAGAAGACCTTAAGTATCTTAAAGAGCCTGTCCTCATAAAATGTGGCTAGGATTTAGATGGAGAATCTCTGCTTATAGTAATCATAACTGTATGAGGAGAATTCAAAAATATAAACTTTATTTCTCAACATAAGCTCTATCAAGTTTAAGATACTTTTGTAGGTGACGATACCAGCCATTTAGTCTACCCCAAAGAACTGAGGGTTCTGGTAATTTAACCATGTCAATGCAGTCTTTTCCACATTATTAACTAAAAAAAAAAAAGGGTGTACTTTAAAGATTCTTTAACAGTAGGAAACAAGTCAGAATTAGCCAAATCAGGAGCTTAAGGTGGATGCCTAATGATTTCTCATTGAAACTCTTACAAAATTGCCCTTGTTTGATGAGAAGAATGAGCAGAAGCAGTATCATGGTAGAGAAGGACTCTCCTGTGAAGCTCTCTGGGCATTTTTCTGCTCCAACTGCTAACTTTCTCAAAACATTCTCATAATAAGACGTTATTATTCTTTGGTTCTCCAGATAGTCAACAAACAAAATGCTGTGCAATTCCCAGGAAACTGTTGCCATGACCTTTGCTCTTGACCACTCTGCTTTTGCTTTGACTGGACCACTTCGGCCTCCTAGCAGCCATTGCTTTGTCTTCAGGATCATACTAGTGAAGCCATGTGTTATCTCCTGCTACAATTCTCTAAAGAAATGCTTCAGGATCTTGATCCCACTTGCTTAAAATTTCCATTGAAAGCTCTGCTCTTGTCTGCAACTGACCTAAGTGCAACAGTTTTGGAACCCATGGAGTAGAAAGGAAGTTTGCTCAACTGTAATTTTTCAGTTAGAATTGCATAAGCTAAAACAAGTAAGATGTCTAGTAAGTGTTGGCTACTGTTTCTGCTGTTAATTGTTGGTTCTCCTCAATTAGGACACAAAGACTAATTTTTTCCTTGCAAATTGACATGGATAGTCTGCTGCTGTGGGCTTCAGCTTCAATATTCATTCCTTATTAAAATGAGTTATCTATTTGTAAAGTGCTGATTTCTTTGGGGCATTGTCCCCATAAACTTTTTGTAAAGCACTAATGATTTTACCATTCTTCCACCCAAGTTTCACAATAAATTTAGGTTTGTTTTAGCCTCAATTTTAGCAGAATTCATGTTGCTTTAGGTGGAACTCTTCTCAAATAAACTGACCTCTTAACCTTAGTGCCTCTAACTAGATCCTGTTCATACATGTTATAACAAGTTAGTATGACTTTATTTTGGCACAAAAGTTTCAAATCCATGCATAGTTTTTTCATAATATGCATTTTCCGTGAACTTTGTGAAGATCCATCATATTGAGAAGTCATATCCTCTGGCTGGCCAAATGGAGTCAAGCCAATGATCATACTTTATCACACTAAATTTTTAAAGTAATTTCTCTACCTGATGGAAATAAAATTCTAAAAATTTTATAAGATAAATGCTTTCCTTATTCCCTTATAGGCAAAAAAGACATGGAAAAAAAACCCCAAAGATGGTTTTACCATTTTGGTGAAAAGACAAATGAGGGCCGGCCCGGTGGCGCACTGGATAGTGCGCCGCTTGGGAAGCGCGGCGGCGCTCCCACCTGAGGGTTCGGATCCCACATACAGACCGGTTCCCGCTCACTGGCTGA
>NW_007729428.1:135431-181222 GCF_000696425.1 Galeopterus variegatus | reverse complement strand
TACGGGAGCAACACTGAGGGTTGCGATCCGTTGCCGGACACGGAAAAAAGACAAAAAAAAAAAAAAGAAAAGAAAAGACAAATGAGAAGATAAATATTTTCAGGCTTTTTGCTAATAAAAGTAATAAATTCACTATCTTTTGAATAAATTCACTAACTTTTTGGTGAAGAACTGTGCGTTCTGTTCTTTAGAAAACTATTATTTGGTAATTTCTTCATTCAGAATTCTGCTATAAATACTGTTAGTGATTATTCGAAAGATGACACATATCACTTCTAATATTATAAAGTTTGAAAAAAGAATGCCTAAAATATCTAATACTACATTAGGGAAGTATCATTAAACACAATTTCCTTTTTACTTTTTTTTATATCCTCATTCTCTATTCGTATAAAGCTGTGGAAATTATGCTGCCATGGCCATCACTTTATTAGATAAATGGGTTACTTTCTAGGGCTTCACTGGCTGCTGTTAAGCATGGTTTAGTCTACTATTGTCAAATTGGTGCAACATTCCTTGGTTAGTCTCCTAAACAGTGGTCTAGTTTTGGTTTATTATTCTGCTCTTGATAGAATCCAAAAAATTTAATGCTCCATGAAAAGCCTAACAAATTCTGAAACAGCCTTCAGTTTTGTTTTGATAATAAATACCTCTTTATAAAATGTAGGTATAAAGTTTCAGGTTGTCAAAGCTACCTGGGTAAGTTTCATTTTTTTTTTTTTTCGATTCCTAGTTTTCCTCCTTCAGTAAAATGGCAAGAATACTCAAGTGCACATGAAAAATTGAATAGTTTCAAAAAAGAAACCTAGAACTACTGCCACCCTGGAATCTGAACAAAAAGACTTTAGTCCTACCAAATCTTACCTGACTATATGAGACTCAGGTACATAATGAATAATTTATGAAAATCACTAATCTACATCTTAGACAAAGAAAACAACTTATATTCTCACAAACGTGCCATTTATAATCATAGCTGCAATTTCAAAATTAAGTCTAATGGGCAACATTTACATTCATTTAAAAAATACTGGCTCACAGGCTGGCCAATTAGTTCATTTGATTAGAGTGTGGTGCTGATAACACCAAGGTCAAGGGTTCATATTATTGAAATGGCCAAAAAAAAAAAAAAAAATTGACTTAGACTTCCTATGAGCAAAATATCACAAATATAAAAATGTGAATAAAACAATACCTGCCCTAAGCACTTATAAGCTAGTAAACATACATAATTCAGGAAACTTTATAGTGCCAAGATAGCTTACCCAGTGTTGAGTATTCAAAACATTAATCTCTCTTACCTCCTCTGACTTGAAAGCCTGTTTGGTATGTGAGTATTTCAAAAACCTAGAAAGAAAAATAAATTACCTGTCAGATATAACAGTTGAGTTAGTTTTAGTAACCTTAGTTTCCTGAAAACTAGATCTTTTACAGATAAATAAAAGCCACAAAGGCAATTCGTAAACCCATTCCCAAGTTACTTAATTTCTGATTAAGCAAGAACTTACATGAGCTACAGGAATTTTTAAAGTATGGTTATATTAAAGCTATATAATAATATGAATAATTATTCAATTTTAAGAAAAAAGCAGAATGTAAAACTGCACATACAATACAAACAGTTACATTAAATGCATATGTTAAAATACTCAATAATAAAATTCTTACATTACATGTGGTCAAGTGGTGCAATTCTGAGTAATTTTTCTCCCTATTCTTCTACTTTCCAAATTTTTAGATATGTAAACAGCTTTTATAATGAAAAATTTAATAAAAGCAATGATGTATTCACAAAAATTTCAATTAATTAAATCTATCCACATATAATTCAAGTAATAACTTCATATAAATTACCCTTAAAGTTCTTACCGAGCAACAGGAAGCACATTGGAACCTGTGTACATCATAATAAAGAAAAATACTCCACTCAGATAAAGACGAGGTAACTGTGGGTTATCTTGCATGATATGGTATAACAAAATAGCAACCTTCTCAACAAGGATTGGGTCAAAGGTCAGTAGTAGCTGAAAAAAATAAAATTTTGGTTACTTTGTTGTAAAAAACTTGTAATAACATCACTCATTTTAAGTTTGTGTATTTCACATGCTGAAGTTGCACTTTTCCATGTAAGTGATAAAATAAAAATCCATGGGATTCAGTAAATTTGTCTACCAGACTCAACAGATTTGAAAAAGGATTCATTCTACAACATTCACTGCAGAGACAGTAAAATATCAATTGAGAAGTGATCAAAACTTATTCAGAAAAAGTTCAAATGTGCCTGAAGCTAATTTTCTTCAAGAATCTTCCTAAATGGACACCTCTACTAATCACACACACACACACACACACACGCACGCACACGCACGCACGCGTGCACTATGTTTTGCTACGTTTTGGGTTAGTTTCAGTTCAGTTCAGCTGATATGAAGAATCCCTTAAAGGCTACTTGAGAATTCAAGGAGCAGAACAGAAAACAACTATCACTGAAACAGCACTAAAAAGTAAATCCAGAAGTGTAGGTAAAAGACAAGAGGGTAAACAAGTACCATAAATATCAGACAGTACTTCTACTACCAGAAAGTACAGAAAGGTGTGGCCTCTAGAAATTGAGCTAAAAACACTAAAGGGAATATCTGGGACTACTATAATAAATATTAACTAATAAAAAACCATACAGAATTGCAACAAATAAATATTTGATAAACAAACTTTTATAATTTTATCTATGAAGCTTAATAAAGGTGGCACTGCAATTTTCTATACACACTTACTTCCAAAGAATCCCCAATTTTGGGTCAAATGCTACCAGTAATCCCCAATTTTGGGTCAAATGCTACCAGTAAAAAAAAAAAAAGACAATAGAACCTCCACCACCTGGCAGAAGGCAGAAGCACACCTGAGGACTTAGGCAGGAGCCACAGGCAGCCCCCACCACCCAGCAAAAGGCAAGTACACCCGGGGAACTAGGCAGGAGCTATGGGAAAACCCACCAAACAGCAGGAGGCAGGAACACACCCAGGGACTTAGGAACCATAGGCAAGTCCCACCACTTGGCAGAACGCAGGAGCATGCCAGAAACACTGTTTCTGCACAGGTGGTCCACAACAGCAATCACCACAGCCACTGTCACCATAAGGGCAGTTCGCTGCCACAGTAGCAGCCACAGCCACTGTGCAGGTGGCCCACTGCCCACTCAACAGCACTGACATAAGGAAACTCACCAGCAGAGACCAGAAAAAGAAGTCTCTCTCCTCAAGGCCAACACCAGAGTAATAAAAGAAGCAACTGCTCTACCAGATGATCAGACATCAATGTAGAGATACTAGAAATGGGGGGGAAATCACACCACCAAAGAAAAAAGTAATTCTCAAGTACCAGACCCCATAGAGCAGGAAACCCTTGAAATGACTGAAAAGGAATTCTGAGCAATAATTTTAAGGAAACTCAATGAGATATGAGAAGACTCAATGAGACAGCATAATGAAAGGAGAAAAATTTCCAGAATATGAAGGAGGATATTTACACAGAGATTACCACATTAAAAAAAGAATATAGCAGAACTCCTGCAAATGAAGGATTCATTCAAGGAAATAAAAAACAAAATGGACAGTTTAAGAAGCAGGTTAGAGCAAGCAGAAAAGAATATCTCATCTTGAAGAGTCTTCACAAAGTAACTCAGGTGAACAAAAAAAGGGAAAGAATTTTAAAAAATGAAGAAAACCTAAGAGAGCTAACAGACAACCTTAAGCTCACAAACATCCAAATCACAAATGTTACAGAAGGGGCGAAGAAAGGAAAAGGCATCGAAGACCTATTCAATGAAGTAACAGAAAGTTTTACACAGATAGAGAGACAACTGGATCTTCAGACCCAGGAGGCTCAAAGATATCCAAATAGATTCAATCCAAAAAGATCCTCTCTAAGATACATTACAGTGAAACTGGCAACGCTCAAAGACAGAGTGAGAATGTTAAAAAAAAAAAGCAAGAGAAAATCATCAAGTCACCTATGAGGGAGTCCCCACCAGACTAACAAGAGACTCCTCAACAGAAAGTCTACAGGCCAGAAGGGAATGGGATGATATATTCAAAATACTAAAAGAAAAAACTGCCAGCCAAGAATACTATACCCAATAAGGTTATCCTTCAGAAATGAAGGAGAAATTATGTATTTCCCAGACAAACAAAAACTGCAGGAATTTACCATCACATAACAAGAACTGCAAGAAATCCTCAAGGGAGTCCTGCATCTGGAATCTGGAAAACAATAATCACTATCACAACTACACAAGAAAGAACAAAACCCACTAGTAGAACAAAAATGCAAACAAAGAAGAGAAAGACACTATATCTTACCACCTCAAAAACCAACAAACATCAAAGACAAACAATAAAAAGGGAAGAAAAAAAGATATTTAAAATTTCCAAAGGAAAATTGGTAAAATGCCAGGAGTGAGACAATACCTTTCAATAACAAACCTAAATGTAAATAGATTAGACTCCCCACTCAAAATATACAGACTTACTGACTGGAAAAAGCTAGACCCAACTATATGCTGTCTCCAAGAGATTCACCTCACCTATAAAGACATACACAAACTAATAGTGAAGGGATGGAAAAATATATAACATGCAAATGGAAATCAAAAATGAGCAGGAGTAGGGCCGGCCCCGTGGCGCACTCGGGTGAGTGCAGCGCTTGGGAGCGCAGCAGTGCTCCCGCCGCGGGTACGGATCCTATATAAGGATGGCCGGTGCGCTCACTGGCTGAGTGCGCTGCGGCTGACACCGGGCCGAGGGTTGTGATCCACTTACCGGTCACAAAAAAATAAAAAATAAAAAAATAAAAAATAAATTAAAAAAAAAAAGAGCAGGAGTAACTATTATATTGGATCAAATAGACTTTAAACCAAAAACTATAAAAAGAGACAAAGAAGGCCATTATATAATGATAAAGGGATCTATATAGCAAGTAGATATAAGAATCATAAATATATATGTACCCAACACTGGAGCTCCCAAATATATATAGCAAACAGTACTAAGCCTAAAGAAAGAGCTAGCCCCCAGTAAGACACTTGTAGGGGACTTGAGGAACCCTCTCTCACAATACTGGACAGATTATCCAAGCAACAAAAGAATGGGATTGATTTAAACTTCACCTTAGACCAACTGGACCTGGCAGATATCTACAGAACATTTCATCCAACAACTACAGAATATACATTCTTCTCATCAGCACATGGAACATTCTCCAGTATAGCCCACATGTTAGGTCACAAATCAAGTCTCAGCAAATTTTAATAAATCAGAATCATTTCAAGTATTTTCTCAGACCACAACAGATTAAAGCTGGAAATCAATAAAAGTGAAACGACAGAAACTATAACAAATACATGGAAATTAAAAAATAGGCTCCTGAATGACCTATGGGTCCAAGAAGAAATTAAACAAGAAATCAAAAAATTTCTTGAAACTAATGAAAATAAAGACACATCATACCAAAACTGGTGGGATACTGCAAAAGCAGCACTAAGAAGGAAGTTTATTGCAATTAATACTTACATCAAAAGAATAGAAAGATTTCAAGTAAACAATCTAACACTTCAACACAAAGACCTAGAAAAACAAGAATAATCCAATCCCGGAAGTAGTAGACAGAAAGAAATAATTAAGATCAGAGCAGAACTAAATGAAATAAAGAACCAAGGAATAAATACAAAAGACCAGTGAAACAAACAGATGGTTTATTTAGAAGATAAACAAAACAGACAAATGATTAGCTAGGCTAAATTAAAAAGGGAGAGAGAAGACCAAATAACAAAAATCAGAAATGAAAAAGAAGACATTACAACCAATACCACAGAAGAAAAAGAAGACATTACAACCAATATCAGAAATACAAAGAACCATTAGAGACTATTATAAACAACGATATGCCAACAAATTTGAAAACCTGGAGTAAATGGATAAATCACTGGACACATACAGACTACCAAGACTTAACAAAGAACAAATAGAAAACCTGCCGAAGAGCCAAAGCATTCCTAAGCAAGAAGAAAATAAAGCCAGAGGCATAATACTACCTGACGTCACATTATACTACAAAGCTGTGGTAACCAAAACACCATGGTACTGGCATTAAAACAGACATTTTGCACAATGGAGCAGAATACAAAACACAGAAATCAACCCACATATTTACAGCCAATTGATCTTTGGCAAGGGCAACAGGAGCATATACACTGGGGAAAGGACTGCCTCTTCAATAAGTGGTGCTGGGAAAACTGGACATCCACATGTAGAAGAATGAAACTAGACCTGTACCTCTCGCCATATAGCAAACTCAACTCTAAATGGATTTAAGACTTTCTAAGACCTGAAAGTATAAAACTACTAAAAGAAAACACAGGGGAAGCACTTCATGAAGCAGGATTGGGCAAAGACTTTATGTTACTCACACACAGCACAAGCAACAAATGAAAAAAATAAACAAATGGGATTACAGCAAACTAAAAAGCTTCTGTATAGCAAAAGAAACAGAGCAGAAAGACAACCTACAGAATGGGAGAAAATATTTGCAAAATATGCATCTGACAAGGGATTAACATCCAGAATATATATGGAATTCAAGCAACTTAACAGTAAAAACAAAAACAAAAATAAAAACAACAATTAAAAAATGGGCAAAGGAGCTGAATAGGCATTTCTCGAAAGAAGACATACAAATGGCAGAGACACATGAAAAAATGCTCAACATCACTTAGCATCAGGGAAACGCAAATCAAAACCACAATGAAATATCATCTCACTGCAGTTAGACTGACCATTATCAAAAAGACAAGGAGGTGCACAAAGAAGAACCCTCTTACACCACTGGTGGGAATATAAAGTAGTCCAGCAAGTATGGAAAACAGTACGGAGGCTCCTCAAACCACTACAGATAGACCTGCCATATGACCCAGCAACCTCGCTACTGAGTGTATATCCAAAGGAATGAAAATTATCATGCCAAAGGGACACCTGCACTCCCACGTTAACTGCAGTTGTATTTACAATAGCTAAGAGTTGGAACCTACCTAAATGTCCATCATCAGATGACTGGATAAGGAAAACGTGGTATATATACACAGTGGAACACTACTCTGCCATAAAAAGGAATGAAACTCTGCCATTTGCAGCAACATGGATGAACTCAGAGAAAATTATGTTAAGTGAAATAAGCCAGGCACAGAAAGAGAAATACCACACGTCCTCACTCATAAGTGGAAGCTAAAAAAATAAAGATACAACCATCACAACAATTCATTGAACTTTCAAAAGGAGAGAACAGAACTGAGGCCACCAAAGGTGGGTGGGTCAGGGGGTGGGTTGGTAAGCAAGAAATTGGTAAAGGTCCACAAAAAATGATTACATTGTGTAATGATAATATAGTAATTATCCTGATTTGAGCATCACATATTACACACAGGTGTTGCTATTCAATGTTGTACCCCACAGATATGTAGTCAAATATGTTTCAATTAAAAACAAATAAAATTTTTTAAAAATTAAAAATAGAGTAAGGACTAAGATTAAGAGGTCAAAGTTCTAGATTTAGACATAACACCAGACAGCTGTATGTCTTTTAAGTAAATAAGTTAAATTCTCTGTGTTTGGGTTTCTTATCTGTTCAACAAGGTATTTAGATTAAGTGTCTCACACTACGGCGTATTTCAGAAAGGAAAAATGCAGTCACACAGAATTTTCTCTAGCTTTAACAGCAGCTATAATTCAAGACTTGACACTACAGGAACTAGCAGGCAAAAAGCCAGAGGATTTCAAAATGTCATTATACCAGAAAACGTAGGATGTTCACTCACTGATTAGATCACTCTAAAATTTCTGAAGCTGTATAAGATGGTAAAGCTGATAATTACTCTTAAAGCTGAATAAAGTACAGAAATTCCTTTCCAACCAATGGAGATAATGTTCCTGAAAACTACTATAGCTAGTTATCTGTGCTTTATCAAGATTAAGGTCTCCCAGAATACAGAAAATTATGAGAAAAACAAATCAACTTCTAAAAATATTTCTGAACTCAGTATAAGAAATATGAGGCACATACTACTAAAAGAAGCTAGATTTATGTTTTTTTTTTTTGTCTTTTTCCGTGTCCGGCAACGGATCGCAACCCTCAGTGTCGCCCCCGTACCGGACCAGGACCGGCAACGGGATCGCAACCCTCGGCGTTGCCCCTGCACCTCGCTCAGCCAGTGAGCAGGAACCGGTCTGTATGTGGGATCCGAACCCTCGGCGGGAGCGCCTCCGCGCTTCCCAAGCGGCGCACTAGTGCAGTGCGCCACCGGGCCGGCCCCAGAAGCTAGATTTATCAATAAAATTCTTGAATCACTTTGTTCAAATATTATTAAAATTTTGGAGTTAATTAAAATAGGACATCCCCACTTCCCACCTTGCAAGCTTCACTTTATGCTGCCTACATCTCCTAAAAGTTTTTAAATTATCCTTTCTGGCCTGAAATCTAATGCCATTTGCATTTACTTTTTCCTTTCAGTTTCATTAAGTCTTGGAAAAGAGTTTCAGAGAGGTTGATTTTGGGGGCACAATATTTTATCTACATGTTGAGAGGGTCCATCATGAAGATAAATTCCTCTTTTGCAGCATCTCACATATAGACACATGGTCCTCTGGGGTAGGGTGGTAGTGGTTTAGAAGAAACAGTAATTACAGTACTCTTTCCGTTAAGGGTCTGAACAAAAATGTCCACAACAGAAAAGCATACAAATTTTAAACTGTGGGTATCCTTTAAAAAAAAAGTTGAAAAGGTATTATACAAATATTCAGAAGTCTTTTTCATTATCAGTGACTTACATAGGCACTTAGGTGAATACGTGAATGTAAAAATATATAAAATGAGTAACTCTACTCTCCCTTCCACACTAATGTACAGCTGATAGGTACAAATGGCACAAGTTACTGGCACAGATCTTAAAGTCAAGCCATGTGTTGTTAATGTCAAAAAAATTAGACTTGACAAGAGAACATCAACAGACAGGAAACATTTACCTTAAATTGCTTGGACCTGACTTATTTGGGTTTATTGCTAATCTGGAGTTTAGATAGCTTAATTCCAAAAGAGCAGACTAACACACACCAAAAAAAAAAAAAAGATACTTTAGATATCTGACATAATTCCAATGCAATGCTTTAAATCAGTTGCTGTCCATGAAGACATCTAACTGAGAATAGTCAAAATCTAAGGCATAAGCTAAGTGAGACTGCTGTGATTATTTGTTAAGATGTAAACCACCGGGGCCGGCCCGGTGGCGCACTGCGATAGTGCGCCGCTTGGGAAGTGCGGCGGCGCTCCCACCGAGGGTTCGGATCCCACATACAGACCGGTTCCCGCTCACTGGCTGAGCGAGGCGCGGGAGCAACACCGAGGGTTGCGATCCCGTTGCTGGTCCCGGTCTGGTACGGGGGTGACACTGAGGGTTGTGATCCGTTGCCGGACACGGAAAAAGACAAAAAAAAAAAAAAGATGTAAACCACCATGTCTCCATCTGTGGCCTTCTGGTGGGCTTCCCAGTAGTCCAAACAACATCAACTTGCAAGACAAACTAGAGTAAATCACCTTTGTTATTATAAGAATGGATAATAAACAAAACCCTTTCAGAATAATTCTGGAATCTGGAGACTTCACTTGTTTAGGTTCCTGAATACACAATCTTCCACGATATATTCAGAATATCAACTCAATTAAAAGTTAAATACATTAATTCAGGGTTCAGGCCTTTTGTAAATGGAATAGAGTGCAATAAAACAAAGTCTGGGACTCATAATAAAAGTGAATAAGAGAAAATGATTTTTGAATTATTGTTCCTAGTTAGGCAACATAAAAGTAACTCACCTGAATAATATGGGGAAGGCAAGTGCTGTCTGATAGCAGTCTTTTCACTCTGGGTAAAGGCCGAATGATGGCATTATCTTGATCCCTAGAAAATATTTTCTAAGGTCAACATTTAATATAATTATTAAAATTTGTATGTTCAGAGCATATGACATTCTACTAGGCATGAAGCAGGTTACCTTACTTTTTTGTTAATGAAGACTAAGCTCTCATACAGCTGGGAACATGATTAGGTATTTTGGTTTAAATCTATTTGGCTGCTTAATATGACTTCATTTCCTTCCATAAGATTTCCTTGAAAAACAGTACCCTAGAAGAGCCAAAGACTCTTATTTATTATTTAATTGATTAAACTTGGTGTTGTCCAACACACTATCAGTGGATATTCCCCCCAAAGGGCATATCAAACTCTGTCACATAAATTTAAACCTTAACTACACTCAGTACTTTCCAAATATAGCCTAATTTTCATGCTACGTTATCTCTAAATACTAACTGTTTTGAGTCTAGTCTGATTTTTAAAAAGAAATAGAACCATGAAAACCTCAAGTGTTATAAAACATATGATAGTTTCTCAATAATCTCCATCACAAGACATTTTCTATATAGTAATAAAACAAAATGATACGTATGCAAATATTTTATAAAGATTGAAAAGTTCCATGCAAGGATTATAATTATGATTGTCACTGGAGAACAAATTATCAACTTCACTAGACAAGTGGTGAAAGATGTGGGCCTAGACTCACCTTCTATACCAGGAGTGGCTAACCTGACAGATCAAGAGCTGACACTCCAGAGATTGCAGTATTCTTATTTGAAAACATTCATATCTAATTCACATAAATATTACAACTGTTACTATCCTGGAGTGCAGTTAGTAAGTCTCAGTTTTATTATTATTTGAAACCTCTCAGAAAGATGCTTTTTACCTATTTTACCAATATCATTTGCAAATTGATTCTTTGTATCTGTTTCAAAAAGTTCCAAAGGTCAAAGCAGCATTCTGCCAATACCACAAATACCAAGTCTTTTTTAATCACCAGAGTAATCCCATGACAGTTATTGAGGAAGCATCCATACAAACAGGGAGAAAATATTTTAGAGTCCCCTGTTAACCACAGAAATGTTCAATTACATTTTACCTGCTTGGAAAATATCCACACATTGTGATCAACATGTTCAATATAAGGGTAGCAAGGTCAGTTTCATTCAGTACAGCCTGTCCACTGGCCAACAGACACCACTTAAGCTGGGGTATTGCCTGAAGTGGTCGCCATCCATCCATGCCTTGAGCCCAGCATCTAGTTTTAGCATTTAGCATTCCTTTGGTCCACAATTCTTGCATCTTAATGGATGAAAGGCATCATTATTACAAACAGACAAATAGAAAACAGTGGCAAAATTTTTTACTTTATAGTAAATATATACTAAATTATTAAACAAATATGCAAGTTCACTTAAAATAAAAGTTTCTGGGGCAGGCTCAGTGGTGCACTCGGTAGAGTGCGACGCTTGGGAGCGTGGCGGCGCTCCCTCCGAGGGTTCGGATCCCATATAGAGACTGGTACGCTCACTGGTTGAGCGCAGTGCGGGCGCGACACCGAGGGTTGCGATCCCGTTGCCGGTTGCGGTACGGGCGCGACACTGAGGGTTGCGATCCCGTTACCGGTCATGAAAAAAGACAAAAAGGAAAAAAAAAAAAGAAAGAAAAGTTTCTGTTGACAGGCTTTTCAGGACCTAAATTTGGCTAAATGCAAGAAAAAAAACTGAGTTGGTCAACCTGCAGAGCATAAGGAACACTGGAAAGAGTAAAAATAGTAGGCAGAATGTAAAAAGACCAAATTATATAAGAGCAGAAGTCTTGGTCCTCTATAAAACTATCTTTGACCAAATTCTGAATGAGCCTGGGTGGCTGAGGACAGGAGAGCAGGATCAAATATCAGCAGGTAAAGAGGAAAATTGCCCTTAGTTCTTGAACTGAACAAGCAATTTTCAATGAAGTTCAGATTACATATTAAAACTTACCTGTTTGTGCCATACAGAAGCATTATACTTTAACATAACTAAGACAGCAATTGTTATTATATAAAATTCATAAAAAACCTGAGTGCTACCTCCAGAACACCAGCTTTTAAACAAAGTTTGAAGACATGATTTTTTTGTATGTGTAGTTCTCTAGAAGTGCAAGCCATCTAATCCTTCACATAGAATTGGAGTTGCAGGGCCCTTGGAGTAACGCAAATCACACTTTAAAAATATTCCACATCTCTATGTGTGCTGAGCTGGAGGGTATATAAGAAAGGCTGAGACCTTCATAAAAAGTTTCTCCAAGATAAATACCTCATGAAATCCATATGGGCCACTCCTTTCTTTGTCTGCGTTGCCAAAATACCATTCCTTTTCACTCTCTCTTTTCATATCTGGAGCAGCTTCAATTACATTGCTCTAAGTTTTAAAAAGATTTTAGTTATTTTCCAAGGCAGAAATCTAAGGGGACAGATGTCAAAACAAAGTTACACAGTACTGATTTTTGGAGTTTATATCCTTTTAGAAAGTCACCTGAAATTTTAAGTGACCTTATTTTAACAGTTAAGGATTAGATGCCTCACCTAACAGTCCAAAAAACCTATTTCCTTATTAATATGCATTTGAAATAGACATTTTCATAAATTTAGCTTAGTAATCTAAACTTGATTCAAAGACATCTACATTCCCTACGGTCATTAATAAATTCTCAGGACACTAAAATTTCAGTAGCAAATAATACTGCAAATAGTTACATAAATAAAGATATACCATTAACCTTAAATCACAGTGCTCAAAATATTAAAGTTCTTTTGGGAAAAAAAACTCACTCCACGTAAGAGTTTCAATAAGCATCTGAGATCAGACTTAAAATGCTAACAGGTAAGTTTTTAGTGGTTTTACTTAATTTCAACCTATTACCCTTACTACAGATAATTCTCTAACAACGTTTCATGAGAACCTAGGATAGAATTTTTACATTGTTAGTATATCTTATTACAAAATAGTTTAAAAATGACTCCATAACTATCAGCTTTCAGTTAGACTTATACACAGAGGTACGGCAAAGGGTTTAAGAGCATAGGCTTCTGGACTCTAACGATGGTTCTGCCACTTATTGGGTGACCTTCAGCAATATACTTAACCTCTCTGTTCCTGTTTCCTTGTCTGTAAAATGGGAACAGTGATGGTAACCACCTCATATGGCTGTTGGGGGATTTAAAGAGTGAATGTGTTATGTGTACCAAAACAGTACCTGATATACTGTAATGGTATGTAATAAGCATTACAATTACTATTTACAACCAAAAAAATCTGCTCTGACGGGTCAGTTAAATTACAGTACATTGGGAGATCTGGTACAAGTTAGTAGCCATGTCCACCTGTCCTGGAAAATGTTATTGTAAGACTATTTTTATTTAAAAGCACACAGGATGGCACCAGAAAGCCATAAAATAACCTAGAATGCTCCTTGTTACTCTTACCCTAAATCCCTGCACGTAGGATAAAACCTATTAACAATACCAAATCTAGAAAACCTGATAAAGTAATCAGGAGGGATGTCCTTCTCTCTCTTTCCTTTTTGTGATCCTTCCCCCTTGTGATTACAAAATGCTAAGCTCTGCAGGCCCTCTTCAGAATGCATTTCTCAGACCAACCTAACCTGTGCATCTCCCCAGTTGCAATCATTCTAAATATTCAAATAGTACTTTCAATCACAATTCAGACAAAATCTAACATGTCACATGTCCTTGCACCAGAACATTAAATAAAAACAAAACATAACATCAAAAAAATCAAATGAGCTAAGTATAGATTGCTTTCATAAGTTAGATATCAGAAGAGGTCTTTCAGTAGATTTGTAGCTTTGTCCTCTTGGCTAGTTTTCTATAAGGCCTCCAGATTCCTTAAGGCAAATCACATACTTAGTGCTTGTCCATGCTAAAAGTTCTAGTTGCATATCTGATGCATTCAGTTTAAATCCTAAAGGTACAGTGCCTTAAAATAAGCCACATTAGAGATGCATTTACTTTGAGAGACAAAAGAGACAATGGAAAAATAAAACTGGATCATTACTGTCCATTTCAGATTGCTATTATGGTGATTTCACTTCTTCAGAGACAATGGAAAAATAAAACTGGATCATTACTGTCCATTTCAGATTGCTATTATGGTGATGATTTCACTTCTTTGTGTGAATGAATCTCCCAGGCATTAGTACTATTATAATTAGAGAAATACATTCTAATCACATATATTAATGTATTTTCAGATTTCTATGATTCTTTTGACCCTAACATTGTATTCAAAGAATGTTATGCTTGTAAAACCCAATAAAGCATACATACTTGTAGTGGTACTGTAGCTCGGCTTACATGGAGATGTGCAAGGGTAAGCAAGTCCACAAGGATTCTAATTCCATTTGAATCCATGAGATCCTTAACATTTTTCTGGATGAGAAAAACATTTTTACACAATCTAAAACCTTTCTCTCCAATAGGTACTACATCTTCTAAAAGGTTCTCAAAGAGGAGAATATTTGGAACCTTTTTAGAAATAATTGACACACAACTGGTATTACTTGGAATTTTCAGAATTTTGTGTTCAAGGAATATGAATTCAGAAAGACTGAAGGGCAAAACCATATTACAAAGAGATCACGTAAGAATTTTTACTTAAATGTGTTCTGAGCAAAAAACACACACACAAAATTTAAAATAAAGATAAACCGATACTATGTTTATTGTGCCATGGTCTTTTTAATAAATAGATTCTTCTATAATCAGAAATAAAATCTGCTATATTAAAAAATCTTTTAACGTTCCAGTTTTGTTTTTGTAAACTATCACAGTTTGAGTTAACTATCCAGAGATGGTTCTTTTCTTATCTTTTCCTTTTTAGATCAGAAAGCGCTGTGTGCTCTAAACTCCTGGAGAGAAAAGTTTTTAGCCTAAGATAAAAACTGGTAATTTCTTAGAAGTTAGGAAGAGACTACAATTTAAATTAAAATTTCCTAGGACTTTCTATTATAGTTCATTTTAAAATATTTGCATTACTTACTAAAAGTGAGAATAAAACCAGGCAATTTGGCATTAGTATCAAAAGTCTAAGAAAAAAAATCTGCTTAGACTTCATTTCAACATCATACAATTGTGAATTACTATTATATACTACAATTATGAATTCTTGTTAGAAACCATCATGAACATATTAAAGTCTTTAAAAAGAAAATGCAAAATCATTTTATATCTTCAAATTACTTTTTATCATTAAAATGTACATCAATAAATTAAACAGTTTCAATTTTGTCAAACATTTATTTTACTTAAAATTTAATCCTAAAGATTCCCTAATGAAAAATCATATAGTGATGTCATCCCTCATTATTCTTCATTCAGAATTTTATTATCATTAATTTGTTCAGCACCTGTAATATTAGGGCAGACGAATACTGGCAAAATTTTTCCCTCCAGGAGCTTAGAGCACATAGAGCTTTCTGATCTAAAAAGGAGAAGATAAGAAAAGAACCATTTCTGGATAATTAATTCCAACTACAATAGTTTATCTTTACATATTCATATGACTTGGAAATGACAGCATATTTGTGCAAAAATACTGTACCTTATTAAGGATCAACTTGTTAAGGAAGAGGATCAACCTATCTCGTTCAAGTTTATCTGTGCACTATTGAAATAAATGAGAATTAAGTCAGAAGTGAATAGAAACACAAATTAAGATATGACCATTACTGGACAAAGTCAATTAGCAGCTCATAAGCAATAATATCATCTTTTAAACGTTAAGGAGAAAATCATGGAAGTCTATCAATTATCACAGTTCTCAATGTTTTATATTCTCTGTAATTTTATATAACATGTCTAATTCTCCTAGACAGCTGGATATTTTAAGTCATTAAACATATTACTTTAATATAGAGCTTTAAACAAGACTGGTAAATATTGAAATGAAAGAATTGGTCCAAATGATACTCCTGAATTAAGTAAAAATTCTAAAGAATTGATGATATTTCACATAAATCACATCATGATGAACACAAACAGAAGGAAAAATATATCTGCTTAAAAATACAAATGGCATGCCAGAAGTACTCCAGGTTCACTGGAATAATAGTGAATTAGAATTCAATAGTGCAATCTGGTGAAACAGCAAACAATAAGGATTTTTGACCTGGTTATGTTACTTCTTAAGTATGTTTTGTACCCTTATTCAGAATCAGTTTTCTAATCCATAAAGCATGATTCACAGTTAAGACAATTATAATAAGCATAAGTAGCTATGTTAAAAATTGGTGAAATAGTTCTCTCTAAAGCAGCTCACTGAAATTTAGTTAAAACTAAGAGAAATGCAAACACAAATGAAAGAATAAAGCACATACACTTATAACAATAGGTAATGCTCAAATGAGCTGCATGATGAATTACTCGATTAATTTGTCACCCCATCATGCTCAAGTGTTAAATGACTTAAAAAAAAAAAAAATGTGCTAATTCAAGGTTCTTTGTTTTTGGTTATCATTGTAGTTCTATAAATTTTACTATCTTCACACTTTTAAATTTAGTATACAGTTAAGATTTTTCCAAAATAGAAAACCAAAGGCACATACACAACTCCATAAGTCACTATTTCTTTTATATGCCTGTCCAACTCATCCATACTTAAATTTAAAGACTGGCAAATAGGTAGGTCACTGAAGTCACTCAAAAGCAGCAACTGAAAAAAATAAACTGACATAAATGAATACTTACCTGTAAGCCATTATCCTACTCACCTAACTTAGCTTTAAATAAGTATAATATAAATAACAAAAAAACTCATGCAGAAAGTCACAGTAATAAAGTGATCAAATAAGAGTTTAAATTTAGTTTTGAAGATTTAACATGTACCCCAGTGACACTATCAAATAGCAGTTTCCTTAAATAAATCCTTACCCTCTCTAACATTCCAATGATATATCTAGTATCTGTAAAAGGTCCTATTTCTTCATGACATCTGCCATAAACAATAGCAAGGGCTTGTAAACATAAACACTTCATGTTTACTTTTGGGGTGAGCAGGAAGCGATGATAGAGCTCATTGAAAAATTCATACCTAGATTAAAAAAAAAAAAGTTCATAATAGAAATAACCATGAAACCAATAGTGAAAACAAATATAACAGGATATGAAGAGTAGCTCACGATCTCTTAATTGATCCACTTTCTTCATTCTCATCTTCCTCCAATAGTAATCTCAGGTAATAGTCTCCTATTTTGATTTCTTCTGCCAGGCACTCATATTTAACCTTTATTAAAAGAAGCAAATTACATTATTGTAGCTTGCAATAGATTTTTGGCAATTTCCACATAATCATTTCCTACAATTCTTTCTTTTCAGAGCTTACCATTTCTTAAAATACTTGGTAATTCATTAGTATTAACATGACTACTTCAAAAAAATGTTGAGTTGGGATTACATACCAACTTTAAAAATGTAAAACTTGCTAATAAAAAGTCACAATAATACATGGTGTCAATGAAGGTTTAGGATACAATTCTTTCTTTTCAGAGCTTACCATTTCTTAAAATACTTGGTAATTCATTAGTATTAAATGACTACTTCAAAAAAATGTTGAGTTGGGATTACATACCAACTTTAAAAATGTAAAACTTGCTAATAAAAACAGTCACAATAATACATGGTGTCAATGAAGGTTTAGAAGGAAGAAGAATGAAATCTGCTTCAATCCCTTCTGGGTTTGCCACAACCAAGCAAGGAGTAGACGGTCCTACAGCAACCACAGTCTGTCCAATATACACAGGTGACTCCAACCCCCAGCTCTACATCTTGGTGATTTGTACCAAGACTTAAAACCAACACATCAACTTTTTATATTTTCATACAGTACTCCTTTCTCTGTATGTCAAATTATCCTGGGCTATTAACTGGAGGTGATACATGAAAGAGAAGTCCAAGTTCAGGAGTTGGGGCAACACCGCGACCCTTGCACTTAGGCTGTGTGACTCAAGGAAAGATTTACAGGAAACTAAAAAAGAATTCCATGATCAGATTATCAAAATTTTTCTTCCAAAGCCTAAAATAACTGATTTCTAAAAATATTAACTACAAAAAAATGAAATACATATATATATACATATATAATCTCCATTTCTCTTTCCTTCTATAAATTCTAAGCATTCAATTCATTAAATTTCTATTTATTAAGCATATACTGTGTGCCAGGCCCTGTTCTAAACACTAGAGACATAACAGTAAACAAACAAACAAAAAAATGTAAATGAATGAAAATTCTGCCCTCACAGGCACAGCAGATAAAAAAGTGAAACACATATGATGGTTGGGTAATAGTAAGTGCTACGGAGTGAAATAAAGCAGGGAAAGGGGATAGATAGAGAGAATGCGTATATGTATAAAAAGGACTGCATTTTTAGACACAGTAGCCAGAAAAGGCCCACATAGATGACAACATTCAAGAAAAGACCTGAAGATGAGGTAACAGCAAGTAGAAAAACCTTGGAGCGAGAACATGAATTTGGTGTTTTCAGGGATGCCACTGTGGCTGGAACAGAGAGAGAGACAGTAGTAGGAGGTGAGATCAAAGAGACAATGCTTGGGGTTGGGAGGTACACAGATCCGATCTTGTAAGTCATTTCAAGGACTCAGACTTTTACTAAGTAAGAAGGGAAGCCATAGGAACACCAAGGGTTTTGAGCAAAGAAATGACATGGTCTGCTGACATTTTAAGATCACCCTGCTGTGATGATGATAACATATTATAGAGAGGTAAGGGTGGGAGCAGAGATATTGTTACAATTGAACAGCAAAAAGAAGGTTGGGTTCTGAATAAATTTTGAGGGTGCACTGAACAGTATTTGTTGACAAACTGAATTTGGGATATAAGAGAAAAGATAATTTCAAGGGTTTTGACTGGAAAATAAGGGATTATTATCTAAGATCAGAAAGACTGCAAGAGAAGTAGGCTTAAGGAAAGAAGAAGAGCACAATTTTGGAGAAAAGTTCTAGATGCTTATTACATATTCAATTATGGGATAAAAGTATGAAGTCTAGGAAAAGAAAGTCTAAGCAGGAGATAAAAATCTGGAAGCCATCAGCAAATAAAAAACACTTAAAGCCATGAGAATTGACGAGATCACTGAGGCAATGAATATACCTGTAAATGAAAAGAGGCCCAAGAACTGATCCTTTAGGGCCAGCCAACATTTAGTGGTCAGGGAGATGAGAAGAAGAGAGTAAAGAAGATTGAGAAGTGGACAGTGAAGAAGAAAATCCAGGAGAATACAGGCCCCCAAAACCAAAGTAAAGAAATTTTTTCAAGGAGAAAGGAATGAGCATGATTATTACATGTTTTAATAAATGCAGCTTGGTTAAAGATCAAAGCCTGCAGGATCACCTGCATGTTCAAATTTACAGCTGTTATAATAGCTTAAATTATATATATGTTATATATATTTTATATACTGTATTTAAATTATGCACACATTTTATAAGATTATCTCCACCAGCACGCCTCTTGTTTTTGCTGTTCACTCACTATTTTAATAAAACAGCAAAATATTCATTCAGAATCAAATTACCATAAGAAATTAATCAAACAAGCTACAAGAAACAAGACAAACAGGCTAAGTTTCAATGGAGAAAGAATCTAAAGGTCCCAGAAATGGGAAAAAAACAAGCAAAGACAGATTTGGAATGAATAGGGTTAAATTTATTAATACTCCTACAAGACTGTTAGGTGCCAAGCTGAATTACTTAACAAAATTTTTTATTTTTGCCTCAGGCAAAGATTAAAGTTTTCCAGTATTTCCTCCATTAACATTAAGGGGAAAAGGTAAAGACACAAGTTATATAATTATAAATATTTTAAAAATCACTCCAAAAATAGTACCTGCTTTATTTTTTAAGATTGATTAATATACTGTAAAAATTAAAGCTTACCTCAAATTCATGGTGGTTCCAGGATATCACATTAGCACTACCAAGCTCTCTATCAATATTAAATGCTCTCATTTCAGATTCAAGAGTTTCTTTCAGTTCTTCTCGTGTTTTGAAATTCCAAATAAGATTTGACCTGGCATGGTCTTGACCAAACCTAGACATACATATAATCCAAAAATAGTAGGAAGCAATAAATATTTAAAAAACCTACAAATAACCCTTACTATATACATCTTATAATAAGAAAACAGTAGAATTAATAAACTTTAGCAAGTATAAATAAAGAAAAGAAAATGTGTGTAGATCAAGTATAGCAAAATGTTAATGGAGAATCTTGGTGATGGATATATAATATATACACACACACAAATATATATATAGGTATTCATTGTAAAGTTCTTTCACCTTTTCTATATATTTGAAAGTTTTCAAAGTAAAATGTTGGGAAATGCAAAAATGAACCTAAACTATAAAACAAATCTGTGTGCATTTCAAAAAATGAACTAATATTTCAATTTCAACTCTATTGCTAATATAAATTCTAGTTAGAAAATGATTCTATTGTCAGATATCAAATTTCAGGTTGGGGATAAGAATATACAAAATATCTTCCTTGTACTGTTGGAATAACTTAACTATTGCAATAAATTTGCACACAAATCTAAACTGGGGATGAATGAGCTTTATATCTGCTTACTCTTTCAGTCTGTAGTACTCCTAGAAAATCTCACTTCAGAGTTCCAAGGAAGTTCTAGGGGGGACAATACAATTAAGAGATTCCTGGGGAAGAAATCCAAGGCATGTACTTAAAGATATACTATATACATAGCATATACTTTAAAAATAGTGTGGGAAGTTTTCAAAGCACATATTTTCCTTTGTTAGTTAAGATATAATCAATCAGCTTCCACACTGAGTACTGTGAGTTATCTTTAAAAAGTTTTGCAAACTCCCCAAAATGTTTCTTTCAGTGTCTTTCTATGTGTGTGAGCGGGTGGGGGTAGAAGGGAATTACCATAGTTGAAAGGCTAGAAAGATATATGAGGTCAGGTAACTTGTATATTCATTTCTCATAAGTCTCAACCTCTTTTAAGACTCAATTTTCAACAAGGTTTAAAGGAAGTATGCAATTATTTCTAAGCCAAAATAAAATGTTTTAAAGTTATCATCTGTAAGCCTTAACAAAATCTTTAATTTTAGTTTCTCAGACTATTAACACTATAGAAAAAGCCTTAATTTTATGGAAGCATCTCTTATCGTACCAGTCTTAACAGTTATAGTTCCTGAACTTGACAGCATAAAAATACCTGTGGCATAAAGCACTAGGTTCCAAGGGAGAAACACCTGTCATAATTCCTCTAATGGAAATAGAGGAATTTAGTCTATGTTGGAAAAGAGGTCTGAAGTTTACCTATAATAAAAGAGATCCCAATTTGCTTCTATTTTTATTCTTTGTCTTCTCTTTCGAAGAACTACTGGCTTTTGGTTTATATTCTGGAAAAGAAAAAAACTTCATAGTGCTCAATCTGGGGCTACCAAACAAGTTCAGTCAGAAGGTTACCACTTAACAAGTGATGAGAAACATTTCTTTCATCAAAGTTTGACAGAAACAAATAAAATCTATAAAATATGAATACAGGACATTAAATTATATCACATATAATAATTTACCAGCAAATATTTCTGTAGTGTTGCTCAAATATTTTCCATGTAGCCTAAAGTTATTGTTTCAACACCAAATTTTGTTAACGTTTACAGTGATCATTAATAAAATTTATAACAGTCAAAAACAGTGACTTGTTTCAAACATTTACATGCAGTTAATACGAAGGTCATGGACAACAATAAATGCAAAAGATTACAGGTTATTAAATTGCTACCAAAGCCAAGAGGAACAAGTGCAGATTGAAATAGATAACAGAGAAGCAGTAAGTATCTACATTCAGACACACGTGAAGTGAGACTTGAATTTAATTTATTAAACAAAGACTATCAAAGACAACTCCACGTGCCAGGAAATATGCATTTCACACATGTAGCAGGGACTTACACTCACCACATTGTTTCTGTCCTGAATTTAATTGTAAAAAGGAAAAAATGAAAATGTTTTAAAGAAAATAAGAAGAGAGTGAGCCTAGATCTAAACTATATCTATTTTACAAATTCTATGAGGATGCCGTCAATATAAATCATTTTCACTTTAAGACAGAAAAAAGCCCCCTGCTTCTCTAAGCCTATGACTCAAATTTTAGGCAGTCATGAACCCTTTGAGAATTCAAAGAAAGCTATGGCCCCTGTGCCAGACATAGACACATATATAAGGTTTGCAACTGGAGATGATTTCAAAGAATCCTTGAAGTTTTAAATGGACTGGAGGTTAAGCATCTTTCTTCCAAGTGAAACCTGTAGATATTTCAGACATGAAAATTCTAATCCTCAATGTGATAGAAACAAAAGGTAGAAAGCAGCACAAATTAAAATATGAAAAGTCTATAACTTCATTCAAAAAGAAGCAAATTATATAAATAAAGCAAGAAAATAGAATAGATGAGAGAAAAAATAAAGGTAAAATGAGCAGTAAATTTTGAAAAGTAAATGCTTTTTGAAACACAAAACATTTTTGGTTATATAAGGAAACGTTCCTACAAATTTTAATTCTCTGCACTATCACAAAAACTAATGCAAGGTAGCTTGAATAAAGTATGTAAACAATTCAAAATTTGTTTTTAATGACAAACCTTTCCTTAAAACTTCTAATTAAGAAGTACTTTCTTCAATCTTCTCCTCATGAGGACAAAAGGCTGACAGTCTAGAGTAATGAAAATGTAATTTCTACACAGAAAAGGGACAACCAGCTCTCCATAAACTGAGGTGACAATGAGAGACTTAGGCTAAGACCCCTGACTAGCTAAATAAACCCCTAAACTGAAAATAACACAAATAAGAAAAAAAAAGTTTATACATTGGCCAAAGGTTACTATTAATCCAACAGAGAGCATGAGCTGCAAATGGAACTGACTTCATTAACATTCTGATTATATAAGAAATGCAGCTCATTTCAAGACTAGCCAGTTAATCTTGACAATGGTTAGTTTTCAGACTTTAAAGCACAGATGATTTCATATTTTGATGTTAGTGTTTCTATGAATAAAATAGTCACAAGTCTTATTCAACATTTCCTAAAGAAGTTAATGTTACAAATAGTACCCGGTAGAAATGATAATCAGTTAATGCTACCAAAAATATCTTCCTGACATACTTATTCGGCATCATTATTTGCTCAGAACTTTAAATACTCCTCCAGGTAAACAATACCAACAAACCCGTAAAAACATTTTTGACATTAAAAATACATTCTTTTCCCTCTGAACTGTTGTCTTTAATAACAGATTATCCATATTTCTAGCTAAAATATCTTTGTGTTCAAGCTTATGCTAGATGTTACATATGAAATCTGATGTCAAAAACTTATTCGCAGTATGATAATAACTCAATAGCTGTTATTGTAAAAATGGGTTTAACTACCTGAAACCAGGAGCTTGTAATTTTTAATAACAATGAAAATCATTCATATCATATCTGCAGATTTTTCAATTGTTCAAATGCTATAGCAATATTATCATGACCAGATATGTGTACAGTACTTTTATTATTATCTTGCTTATACATCAAAGCAACCCTATAAGATAGAGAAGAGAGGTACTGTTATTCTAATTTTATGAAAGAGGAAAGTATGGTTCTAAAAACCCATAACTTGGGTTGATAAATGATAGAACCAGGCTCAGATATAGATTAACCAATCCAAAGTTCAGTATTCTTTTTACTATCCTAGATAGTCACTTGAAAGCCTAATGATTCTTTATTGCATATATCACTTATAAGAATTAGCACCAACCTATTATGCTCAAGTTCTAAAGAACTGAAGACTGGTCCCAATTTCAGGTAGACACATAACATTTCTTCTATTACGTTTAGATAATCTATTAATCCATAAGAAATCTATTTGTTTTAGAAAAATACTAAAATTATTTTCCTAGAATAAGGAAACAGCTGCCATAAAGAGATGGCTAAAGGGAAAGAATATAAGTGTGATCAACAAAAACTGTGAGATAAGTCAGGTTCTGCAGGATACATTAATTCATTCTTAACCACTATATAATCCATCGATAGAAGAATAAGAATGTGCATTACTGAATTAGGTTCTGTAGCACATACAACATGGTGAAGAATGAAACTAAAACTGTTTTAGATCTAATCTTGACTACCACTATATAATCCATCGATAGAAGAATAAGAATGTGCATTACTGAATTAGGTTCTGTAGCTCATACAACATGGTGAAGAATGAAACTAAAACTGTTTTAGATCTAATCTTGACTTGAGAAACTAATATGCAAAATTTAAGTACATACAATAAATTTAATTTGAAAATGTGAATTTTATTTCTAAAACACTTGTCTGGCTAGTTCTGAATAAAAAAGCTAAACAAGGGCATCTTTATTTTTACAGGTACAAAACAAAGTCCAGAGACGGAGCGAAGGAAATAAATACATATGAATAAAAAAGTATGAAAACTGGAATTGATGGAAGAAAAATTAACAGTGGAATTCTATTAAATACCTAACTAAAATCCTAATCATTAATTCATAGAACTATGAATTAAGAAAAATGTATATAAAAATATGAGTCAGAATTAGGTAACATTTATTGAGCTTCAAAATATCTAAATAACATCTCTGTGAACAGCAGCAACTAAAATAGACCTAGGAGACACAGAAGTGCTAGAAGTTTGGAAGCAGATTCTATTTTTACCTCTTTTTGAGCAATGCCCATCCTATCCCTCCAGTGCATCAACACAAGATCCACTTTCTCTTTGGCAAATTTTTCAACTTCTTTAGCAGCTTTTCCAGCTAGTCTTTGCCACTCCGGAACTTTATTAAATTTTCCATACTGATCCTGTAAAATAATGTTGATATCCATTATGTACCTGTTAGTAAATTTACTTTAAAACTCTATGTAAAGCCAAGTTATACTATCTATTTTACATGATAAAATACTATACACTAGGGTTCAGTGAAGAACAAAGTGAAAATTTCCAAGAAACTTTAACTTTTGTACTTAGGTTTCAAGATGATTCCTTTTTGAGAAGTGACAAGATGCAAATGGTAGATGGGTATAGAGAGAGAAATAGGAGTGAGGACAGGAAAAGAATACACATAAGAAATTATTATAAGAGCATATCATGGAAGATATTTCAGTAATTTTCTCTGGGATAGCCCAATCCTAATAATTAACATAGATCTTATAAGGAAAAAAGTCCTACCTAAGCAACTTTTTTCAGTGTTGATCCCTTTCACCAACAACATTTATCAATCTCATTTTATGTGCAAAATACCATATTGCACACTTGAAATTTTTTAAAAATCCATTCCTAAATGTGCCAATAAATTGAGTTAAAGAAACAAAACATACAATTACTATTATTCATAAAATTAGGTTGTGGTGATAGTTGCACAGCTCTGTAAATATACTAGAAATTATTAAATTGTACACTTAAAAACATGTCAATCTTATGGAATGTAAATTCTACCTCAAGAATAAGAAAAACAGAATAAGAAAAAAAGAAGAAAAAAAGACTTGCTACTCATTTCAGTAAATTCTTGTTTTATTTCTAAATTTTTTAGTGTATTTCAAAGAAGAATACATAATAGTACTCTTAATCCTGACAAGACACTTAGACAATCATATTTACCATTGCTATTTTCACATTATCTCTAACATGCATCCGATCAGCATCCTTCTCAGGAACTGGATCTGAGCTGTCCAAGCATGCCAGCAAGCCTGGTGGCTAAAAACAACAAACAAAAACAAAACACAAAACCCATTTTCAAAACAACTGCACAAAAGGAAATCTGGCCTTAAAAACCCAAATAAATTAATACTATGATTTAGCTATTGGGAGTAACACTACATATAGTAACTCCTATGACAAATACTTTTTAAATTAAAAACAAGCAAACAAAAAAACACTTCAACAGGATAAATAATTTACTCAATGAAATTTTATCAGGCACGAATACGTAAATCTTTCCAGTTTCTCAGCTGACTTACCAAAATGCGTTTCAACAAGTTTGTCGCAGTTGCATTATCAGCTGTCCAGAGTCCCACTAAATGTCTACTTAGCTGTCTGAAAAAAGCAGACGTTGAGAAAGGTTTGCTGCTTTATCTCAGCTAGAACAGAAAGGAATTTTTAAGAACAAAATATCATATAAGAAATATAGTTACAGTAAAAAAAGCATTCCAATGTTAAAAATAATTAGTAAAAAATTAAAATTTTAACGTGGAGAGGTGTTTGAGACAGTAATTCAAATACTGCTAACATTTTGAAATTTTCTCCAAGTTAAAATGTTTCCCTAATAAATACACTTATTTTCAGTGGACCTAAACATGAAGGAGTACACTCTTAGCCTATTTAAAGAAACAAAAAATTTTTTAAAAAGAAAATAAAATCAGACTTGATACAATTAGTTTGTATAACAAGTCCTGATATAATGACAATAGCATTCTGGCATTCTTTGGAATTCTGACACAAGCAAAAGTCAATTTTTATCAAGGTCAGAGACAGAAAATATTTTCACTTTTGGAGTTTGGACAAAGACCTAAACCACTCAGAGCTAATGATTCTACTCATCCTAAAAGCATATTTTGGCTCAACGTGAAAATCTAAGATCCATGTTGAATCTATGGTTTAATCATTTATTAATTTTAATATTAATGACAACATCTATCTCCTAAACTGAAAGCTCCTCATTAGCAGGAACCCTGTTTTACTCACCATTAACCCTTCTGTGCTTTGGTAGAGATTCAATTACCATTTTATAAGAATGGCCATGAAACCATGAGGCAAATAACCAAATAACTACCTACAAACATATGTTTCATACATGTTACACTCCCAGAAGAACAAAGTTTAATAGCAAAATGCAAACTGTACTTTGTCACTAGAAGGTGAACACTACTAAAACTGTTCATTCCTGTGCCTATTTGGTAGCTAACATACCAAAGTAATTACACTTGTAATTTCCCTCATTGGTATTTGGCAGGTATTATATTAGTGACTCTTAAAAAGGCTTTAATTAGAGTTGACAGATAATTGCAACTTATAAAAGACACAGCAATGCAAATGAAGTGGTATTTCTATTATACATTAACAGCTTTTAATACTGTAACTTAAATATTACTAATATTTTGAAATTTTCTTCAAATTAAAATACTTCCCTGATAAATACACTAATTGATCACAGTAGGGATTTTAACTGATTAACTGTAATAAAGAGGAACACAACAAGCAAACATCTAACATGGGATTTAATGGAATAAGATATCAAATACTGTCTATTTTAATGAAAGATGGTATCTAGCATTGCTAATAAGGCAGTACTAAGGAAATAACCTTCCTTTTATATCATTCTGTCCTCTCAGGCAACAGAGATCACTTTTGTGGTTAACATTTACAAGTGAGGGATACAGACACCTTCTTATAATAGGAGAAAACTGTTGGCAAGTCAGCATAACACAACATACAATAATAACGGGACATAGGTGACAAAGAAATGAAATTTATAGGATAACATAGAAAATATTAGTCAGCAATTTATGCTATTATAAAAAGTCAAAAATATGATTAAACATATTCACGGTACTCATTCTTTTTACTAATATATGTCATAATATGGTACGCTTAGGATAGCTCACAGGGTCATATATTAGGAACCACAAAGAAAGGGCTGGAATTATGAAGCCTGGAGTAAACGAATAAATTTATGTTTTCCTTGTATCTGAATGATTAGAAGAAAGATGATTCACCAAAGAGAAAACTGTTTACAAGAGATTCAGGATAAGCCTGGTTTAGGCTGGGTATATTTTTAAGGCTTTTTTTTTTTTTTTTTAGAGTACTTAACTTACCAAAGATAATTAAAAATCAGCTATGCAAGGTTTTCACATGGGGTCATGTGCATGCAAAATGGTCATAGGAACTACAAAGAGAAAAGGCCTGGGCATATGGTTCTAATTCCATAAGCTTCTAGGCTTTCCAAGTTCCAATCCCATGACTATGGGTTCAGAGCCTAATAATAGAATAGTGGGGGAAAAAAGCTAACAGTTTCCTCCTCATGTTATCCACAGGTAGGGACAATGATCATCTGGGCACAATCCTTCTATAAGGAAAGGAAAAGAACTATGTGAATCAAAAGACAATAGAATATCTATGTAATCCAAACGCATGTTCAGTTTGTTTTATGCAATATCTGAATCTGTTCTTTAAACAGCATAAGGAAAGGAAAAGAACTATGTGAATCAAAAGACAATAGAATATCTATGTAATCCAAACGTATGTTCAGTTTGTTTTATGCAATATCTGAATCTGTTCTTTAAACAGAAAGTTAATTTACAGCAAATTAAATTAAATAACCTACCTATTTGTAAGCATCCTTTGATCTGAGCTTATTGTAAACATCGCAGTATGCAAGTGTCGAGGTAAGGCACCTTCACTTAGGGCAAGATCCTGCATTTTTGTAGCAATTTCTTTGTCACCTTCCTTTGGAAAAAGGGTAAGATGATCCCTAAAGCAGCAGTCTAGAACAAACTATTCCAACTTTTAAAAGCTAATTTTACATCTTTAAATAAAATATTCGGTATATAATAAAAATTAAAAATGCAACTTCCAATTACCCAAAAATTACGTAAGTGAGTAGCAGTACAGGTAATTTTTAAGATAACATTTGCCTTTGGAATGAGGTTTAAATGTTTCCAAATAAATTTACCTTACGAATTATATTTTCTTAAATTTAATATTAAAATTAGGTTCATCTCTTGTGTATATACCAGCCAACATGGGAGAGAGGTGACTCAGGGAAATGAGCAATTCCCAACAAGGGCATCTACAAACCTGACTTGCTTTTCTTCTTAAAGATTTATTCCTATTTATGGTGAACACAATTCTTTACTTTTTTTTTAAAGGATGACGTGGTGTAGGGGCATTCTTTTTATCATGATTTTACTTTGTTTATATGGACTATCTTTGGCAACAGGTACGATAACTAGGACTACTAATCAAAGGTAATCACAGAACTAACTACCTTAAGTAAGCTGTGTGGTATTTAAGACAACCTGCTGAAGAGCAAACATGCTCACAATGTTAGTGAAAAAAAGTACAAGTATATAGGATAATTATACCAAATGAATATGTAGTATGCATAAAAATATGTACATAGTATGTATATGTACATATATCATTTAGAACAGCATACAGAGAAATTTGCTAAAATGCTAATAGAAGTCATCTCTGGATGATAAAAATACAGATGATTTATTTTTATTTGTTCCTTGTATTTTTTTCTGTACATCCCAATACACTGCTTTTATAATCAGAAAAAAAAAAAAATTTAGGTACCTACCAGGATTTCAGTGTAAATAAATAAAGTCTTTCTCACAGACATTAGCTCTAGTCACTGGCTATGAATCTGACACATACGGTTTGTACCTGAAGCCAAAAGTCATCATTTGGTTATACTTGGCACTCAAATACTCCTGTATTTAATGTATGATGGCATGTATCATATAAATGCCAATATACTGGTAGATCAAGTCAGGAGTGTACTTTTATTTGGCCTCAAGGTACTAGCTGTCCTTGGCTACTTCAATCACTGTAAAAGTGAAAGATGTGGTACTTACTTTTAGAACTCTTACGTTGTATCCAAATTGCTACTATGACAACAAAAGAATACAAGAATTCAAAAGCCATTTAGAGTGATGTCACTGTAAACACCACAGTATGCAGTTCACATTCATAGCCAGGATCTTACCTTTTAAACAATATAGAAGACTAAAAAAACAATCTAGAAGCAATATCGTATGTCCTTTTCTCTAGAGCTTAATTACAAATGTACTCTAGCATTAGAAACTTTCTTGCCATTCTTATTTGACATCACTTTGCTATGATCTAATTCCATTAAGATTTCTATGCAATCACAGTACCTCAAGATTTCAATACTGTCACCTTTATCCCCCAAAGAAAGAGCTAGAAAAAATGCTAACTTCCAACTATTTTCAATAACTTTTAATTATTTCAATTAAAATGGTAACTTTTAATTATTTTCAAAAATGTAATGCAGGAACAGAAAGATTTTTTTTGCTCTTAAAGACTCCAAAGTTAACCTCACTTAAAGACTTCAAACTCTTATTTTATTATTGAGGGTTGTTTCTACTACTAGTTTAAAACTAATTTCTGAATAAAGATTTAAAATTATTTTTCTTACCCAGAGAATTGCACATTTCCCATAAAAGACTGAAAGGCAATTTTGTCAGCTTCAATTAAAAAAGTCAATCAACATTCAAATAAGTTTAAAATTCAAAATTGTTCTCTCACCTCTATTATTGCCTTCATAACCAATCCAGCTCCCTTTATAATTGCCATAGAAGGATGCTTTAAAATGAGGGGAAAATCTTTTAAGAATTTTATTCTGACACAGTTAGTTGTTACTCCTAAGAAGGACATACAATTTAAAGCAGTATAATAAGCCACAAAATTTGTAAAGCATACACACCAAAGTCAGATCAGTTTAAATATTTTAAGTATTCTTACAATATAGCTTTACAGATACAGATAAGTGAACATAAACAGTTTACAGTAGTAGGAAACAGCTGGCACTTATTTGAATAACAACATATTTATTTGAACAATAATTATACTTATTTGAATGACACACAAACAGTAATTATACTAAAATAATAAAAATATAAATATCATATATATACACATATGTACTTAATAAATACTACAATATTGTATGAAATAACAAATGTTTTCTAATGTTTATGAACGACCCTGCTGAAGCACATCTTATTATTTGAGAATTTATAAAGAAAAGGGAAATTGAGGCCAACAACAGAAAAAAATGGGGTTTTCACTACTTCTAAGATGGAAAAGATAGGCAAAGGAGTCAAAACAGGGGTTAATAGCCATAAACAAGGCTCTACATGAAGCACCAAGAAATCTGTGGGCTAAAATGCACTAATATGACAATGTACTAGTCTGCTTTTACTTAACATTTCTACAGAAGCACACATATACTACTGTAAAAACAAACTGACCCAAAAAGTTCTCTTAAGTTATATGATAAGAAAAATACAAGCTCTCACCTGAAAGAGTTTAAAGAGGGTTCTTCCATTGGATGCTACCATCTCTAAGAGCATATCAAACTGCTGCCCTTCAGTTGTCTCACTATATGGAGCACAGAGGGCAAAGGTAAGGAAGTCCAAAAGTGAACTAATAACTAGGGCACCAGTCCCATGATCCTGAAACAAAACAACAAATGCCTCAAAGACTTAGAGACAGGGAGCTTCAGTTAAAACGTAGCACTAATGTGTTCTTTTCTATTATTGTCCATGTCAGACAGAAATAATGACTTTAATTTCTCGATATGAGGTTCAAAGTTTGATGACTCTTAAGCAGTATTGCTTTGCTAACGTTGCGAATCCACTGTATCTCAAAAGGAACATAATTAAAATTCAGTCAGATTTCAAGAGAATAACCAAGACTCCTCAAACATGTATAATTAAAGGTAACATGCATTTGTATAAAAAGCAATCTTTTATACTTGCAAAACTTGGACAATTTGTTCATGTTCCTTCCAGATGTTACAGAATGCCCATCTCCAAAACTGTTACCAGTGACTGATGAACAAAGATTTGGCTCCGACATTTTTAAAGAAACAGAAAAAACAGAAATCTGGAATACCTCTGTAGAAATCTAAATGCTTTGCAATATATCCTTCCCAGATTAACAAAGTCCTGAGACAGAATATTTTATTATTAGTGACCAAACTGAACCGTGACCACTACTAGCCAAAGCTGAAGGCTTCAATTAAAAAAAAAAAAAAAAAAAAATCATCCATATTTCATTTCTGGAATACCTTTCAATAATGATACAGTATTTCCCATAAAGTAAAGTTTAATTACAACTTACCACATGGGAATTAAATTTCTCCAGTAAATTTTCCAGAAACTTCTTTGAAGAAAGAAGAGAAGCTTTGTTTAGCTGCTCTTGTCTTAAGTCATAGTCATCATGCATGGGCTATTGATAAAAAACAGTGATAATTCATAAGCAGGCCCACATGCTAAGATCACACAAAAGTCATTTATATAAAGAGTATTCATCACACACTGAAAGAATTAAAAACCACAGACTTTAAAGTGTAAGGCAGAAAGGAAACTCATGATAAGACAAGCAGGCAGTGACAATTTCCCTTGGGTTTGATCAGACTTCACAGATAATTTGCCTAACAAGTAACTGAACACGTTATTGTACAAGGTACTCTCAAAAGTCACAGACTTCCTATTAAAAGGCAAACAACACCAACCCCTCCAGAATTGTATAATTTAAATTTGAAATGATAAAACTTAGCAAGTACTAAAATTAGCAGCAAAATATTTTTTTTGCCTCAAGGTGATTTCTTTTGATTGTTGGTATAACTGAGTGTAAAAAGCACTTCAGCATGATGATCTGGAATAGAGTTCAAATCCTGATTTTACTACTGACTGTAACTTGGGAGACCTTAGGCAAGGTAAGTTACTTTACCTTTCTGAATCTCATTTTCCTCAGCTGTAAAGTAGGATTAATAGCACTTATCTAATAGGACTATTAGGAAGCTTAAATAAAATAATTCATGTGCAATACATAGTCAATACTTAATATGTAATGAGGGCTCAGTGTGTTTGTTTCATACTATCGTTATTTTATTTTCTAGTTATTTCACTAATTCTTTTCATGGAATTATTTGGGATAGTAAAGATAATAAAGTAGGTAAACTTTAGCTCATTTTTGGAACAAATCCAAGGTTTTATATAAGTGATTCCTTATATGTTTGTTCTATATACCAATAAGATTGCCCAAAATAATTTATATCAGGAAAAGTCTCAGATACTACACACAAAATTGAGATAAGTCAGAAACTTCCAAGTTATACTAAACTGTCTCTCACTCCATATAAGCTGTCACCAAGTTAGATCTTCACCGTTCGAACAGCTCTCAGACGTGACCCTTTTTCAGCCCATTACTACCCTAGCTCTGAATTTCATTTCATTTCTTACATGATAATTTGGTCTACATGCCTCTAACTCTCCCTCTAATCTATTCTTCACATACCACCAGAGTGGGCTTAAATTCAAACCTGATTAGGGTACTGCTTCACTGCTCCCTTACTGAAAAATATTTTAGTTGTTCTTTACTAAAAGATAGAAATCTAGTTCTTTGGTCTGATACAGAAGGCTTTTTATTACCATTTCTGCATACATACCTAGTTGCAACTCCTAATTAACCCTTCCCATACATACCTTATGATCCAACCATATTTAATTATTTGTTGCTTCCCAAACATGCCTTTTGTATAAGCTATTCCCTGTCCCAGGAAAGCTTTCCCAGAGCTAGAAAATACTTGTCCTTTAAGATTCAGATCAAATGTAATGTCTTCCAGAAAGATTGGTGGAGAATCTTTCATCTTCCTCTCCCCACCAAACAAAAATAAAATGCTGCTTTTCAATGATCCCACAGAACCTACTACTTTATATTGTATACAAATGCCTACCTTACCAGACTGTCAACAATTTGAAGAAAGGAACTTTATCTTAAAATCTTTATATTTTAGCATATAGCACATTGCTTGGTATATAGGATGTGCTTTAAAAAAAAAAAAAAGTTTACTTAGATAAATAAATGGATATGAGAGCAATTTAGGAAATATAGAAACATGGACTTTACTGGTACAATGAAAATCTGGGTTTGTGGAAATTAAAACCATGAGCCAACTTAAGAAAAAAGTTTCCTTAAATAAAATACAACTTACACACATAAGGGCACAGAGCATGTCAACTGCTGCATGGATTACTCCATTGTTGCTCCTCTTGAGTGCTTTTACTACCTTCACTCCCAAGCGCTCTCGAAACCTTTTGAAACAAAAAATAAGCATATAATAGCAATAGCAGAACATTTAAAATTATTTTATTATTAAATATAACATAATGGGTCTTCTTACATTTCCACTGCATTACAGTAACAATTGTATATTTTGAAACCCACCTCTGGAATATATCAGTTTTCGTTGAGTTTTTTGCTTGAGGGGAAAGGTATTTTTTAAGGTTAACTAAAACTAAAAGTCATGTCATTTCCCATTCAAATTCACTAAAACAAAAGTCAGTAATGTTACTGGTGAATAGAGGACCAATATCCCAATTCAGCTCCACTTACCTTCCTTTTTCATTTCCAATAAAAACTACCCCTTCTCATCATATAAAATGTATCAGATTTAGTGAGACATAAGAGTTAAATTGTTCATTATTTGCTATATATTGAGTTGTTCAAATTCTCAAAGAGAAGTTAAGTTTCAGAAGACAACTTACTTTGGAAGCTGAGTAAAGGCCAGAAAACCAGCTTTGGAAGCTACAAGCCTCCTCACAGCCTGGAACTGACTCTCGAGTTCTGCATTTGAAGCAACAACATCCCCCTCTTGGGACAATAATGCTGTTATGGCATTGTTGATTAGTTTTTCTTTGTTTTCTGAGAAGAGGCCCTGGATGAAGGAAGAATATTTCAAAAAGTTTCCATACCAAATGCTAATGACAATGAGCAAATTATGATGGAATTTATCTTACATCCTGAGTTACTGCATGTAGAACTCCACTGTATGAAATATTAGCATTGAACCTGAATACAGCATCTGCAAAGTTGCCATCTGTAAGAATAATGAAAGGTTCATAAAGAAGAGTTAGAGGTTTGTATTCCCAATTCCTAAATTATTAAGTAGGTAGGTGGAAATGCAATTATATTTAAATCAATACTTACTTGGAGGTGCAGCTAAGAATCTGAGATGAAGGCTCTCTACTTCCTCATCAACAGGCATGCTGAATAACCCCCATCGCTGACCTTTATGTGTTGGTGTCATTTTTACACAAACATCTCTGTTACCAGAGGCTCTTACTCCATCCAGCAAACTTGCTAATAAGGAATCTCTAAGCAAGGTTAAAGTAAAAAGATTTTAGGATTGATAATTATGAGAAATTTTGTTTCAGATTGCATCACAGGCCCTTTGGCAGGTAACATGCTCTGGGCTGCACTATGGGTACAATGGGAGGCAGAAAGAGCAGGGCTTTAGGGGAAAGCCTGAAGTTCTAATTCTAGCTCCTAACCTTGCTGCTACATGGCCTTGTATAAGTTACTTAAGCACTGTAGCTTTAACATCTCTGTGTTTTTCTGTTTGTTTTTTGTTTTAAAGATTATTTTTGACAGTTCTACTCAGGTCTAACTTAGAAATCACAAAATTTACCCAGTTAAAATGTATAGTTTGACAATTTTTAGTAAACTTTTACAGCTGTATAATCATCATCACAATCCAGTTTTGATAAAATTCCATCTCTCATTAAGTTTCCTGTGCTCATGTGCAAAAAAATCTCTTCAGCCCAAGGCAATCACTGATCAATTTTGTGTCTCTATACGTTTACTTTTTTAAGAGACTTCATAAAATCAGAATCTGACAATATGTGGTCTTATGTGTCTCACTTAGTTTACTTATATACTTTTGAAGTTCGTTCAAGTTGTTGCATGTATTAGCAGTTCTGTCCTTTTTATTGCTAAGTAGTATTCCACTGTATGGATATACAACAGTTTGTCTATCCATTCACTAGGAAATGTATATATAGATTGCTTCTAGTAACTATAGATATTATGAGTAATGTTATTTTGAACATTCAAGTCTTTCTGTGGGCATGTTTTCATTTCTCTTGGGTAGATACCAAGGAGTGAAACTGTTGGGTCATATGATAAATATATATTTAATCTTTTAAGAAACCACCAAACTATTTTTCGAAGTGGTTTTATCATTTTACCTTCTCACCAGCAATGTATGAGAGTTCCAGTTTCTCTACATCCTTGCCACAACTGGCATTGACGGCCTGTTCAATGATAGCCAGTTTAGTGGATCTGTAGTAGTTTTAATTTTCATTTCCCTAATGACTCATGATCTTTTCATGTATTTATTTACCATTCACTTATCTTCTCCAGTAAGGTGTCTATTTGAATCTTTTTTACACTTATTATTGGGTTGTTTATTCTTTTCGGTATCAAGTTATAAGAGTTCTTTATACATTCTGGATATAAGTCCCTTATCACTATATGTTTTGCAAATATCTTCTCCATGCCCGTGACTTATGTTTTATTTTTCTCAATGGTGTCAAAGTTTTAAATTTTAATAAAGTCTAATTAATCAACTTTTTTTCTTTTCTGAACTGTTTTTGATATTGTATCTAAGAAATCTTTTCATAAAGCCAAATCAAAAAGAAGTTGCTTTACTTTCCACACGTAAGCATTACTGAGAATAATGGCACCTTCTTCCTAGCGCTACCATCAAGACTGAACAAGATAATGTACATAAAGCACCTAACAATCTGAGTGTTGAAATTCTTCCTCAAACTAGAACATCTGCACTATTTTTTCAGATGTTCTCTTTCCCTGAATTCAGGACAGGAAAAAATATTACCTTTTGCTATAAAGTTTATGATAATGAACATATAAAAGCCTAACTTTAAGTGTCTTTGTATTAAAGTAACTTGCTACTGTTATCCAACCAATTTAACAATGAAAATAAAAGATGCTATTTTGAAATACTTGATGAATTAAAAACAAAAACCAAAAAACCTTTCTGTTGAAGAGTATTTCCGTACTTGTCCTTTTATAAATTCAATGGTAAAAAGTTGTGGATTTTCTGAGTCACAAACCAATGCAAATACCTAATAAAAACAAAAAATAAGTTTAACAAAAAAAAGTTTAGTTTTATGGTATTTCATTATAAAAACTACATATCATCATTTATCTTACAAAAACCAATACTTAAAAATGTAACTTGTTACAATATCTGAGTTTAAGAGCTATTTAAAAGTCTCATTCAAATTTTCATACAATTGTTCAATAAAAAGTTCCATTCTTTATATACCTGAAAAATAACTTTTGCAATATTCATTGTTCTAAGATCAATAAATATAACTATATTAAAAATTAAATACAGACTCTGCCTGTTTCCCATTCTTTAGGCATGAGTAAATAAATATTAAAATAGAAAGAAAATTATTCTAATTTATCAATAGGAAAAAAATCTCATATAAACTAATAGTGCTAAAACTTACTTCTCCTAAAGGCTTCAAGGTTGCAATATTATAGGTTGCTGGATCACGTTCTACTAAACATGTGGCATGAGTAAATAAATATTAAAATAGAAAGAAAATTATTCTAATTTATCAATAGGAAAAAATCTCATATAAACTAATAGTGCTAAAACTTACTTCTCCTAAAGGCTTCAAGGTTGCAATACTATAGGTTGCTGGATCACGTTCTACTAAACATGCTTCTGTAAGCGCTAGAACTCTTTTTACAGGTTCCTTCAAATGATAAAATTGAAACATATTAAAAAAGTTATTAAAGAAAAATGTGAAAATCAGATGACGTTTCTATTTTCAACAAATGGGTCTTACCGAATGTCTAGGTGATATTTTTTGGACTACAAACTCTGCTAAAGACGTGATGGATTCATCAGTACTGTATTTTCCAAAGCGAAGGTTCAAATATTGTTCAAATTCTAAAGGTTCTTTCCTGATCCGCAATGAAATACCTATGTAGTTGCCAGCATGGTCTATTGCACTTTTGATAATCTCTTCTCTTTGCTCTGATGCAAACAAATGCTGTACAAATTTTGAAATTTAAAAAGTCAGGTTGAAACAACTAAAATGTGATCATATTTAACCAACTCATAGGAAAGAGATTACAGTAGCAATTCTAGAGAAAAAAGAGGTAGTAGATCTTATCAGAGATAAATAAGCAATGTGTTGTAGTTGAAAGACTATTACTAAATTAAGATCACAAAGTTGAGATATAGAGCCTTGAAACTAACTTACTGAATGGAAGGGATATAAAGACTTGCAACTAACTCACTGAATGGAAATTACCTGAGAATTTTTCAGAAACTCTTGTGCAAAACAGCAAGCTGGGGCTTCCAAGAAGGGGCCTCAAGAGAGCCCAGCCAAGACAGAGGGGGTGGTGGACACCCTGTGGCCAGGATTCCCAGTTTCAACCAAGGAATCTCTGATTTAATCTGTTTTATATAGCAGTCTTCCTTGCAAGATTATGTTGAAGAATATTTACATGTATACAAGCCATTGGCTTACTGGTATTGTAAACCAACTCCAGGGTTGTATTTACAAATGTAAGGATAAGGTCAGTATTGCTACTTGCATTTGGTGCCTGGAGGCCAGAAATGCTAAATGTCCTGCAAAGGGCAAGGCAGGAGTGTCCCAGGAGAGAAAGAATTGTCCTGCCCATAATGCCAATTGCTCCCCTACTGAGAAACAGTGGATCAGATCATGTTTAAGGACTTGATTTTTTTCCCAGCAGTTTATCACAGTCACTATAGAAGCAGAAAGAATTAGACTAAGTTTGGCTGAATGAATCTGTTATGGCATCATATTTATAGTGAATTGAATCATTTTAGCTAGTGTCTTTTAAAGGCAAAGAATATACCTAGAAAACAAATAATTCAAATTAAAGCTTCTTGCTGCCATCAAGCAAGCAAAAATGTTGGCAATATGAATAATACCAAACAATTCTCACCCTTAATGTTTACTTTATTGTTCCATTGTATGAGCTTGGATGAATTATTCTGATAGTTATCCTGTTTAGGCCTAAAAGGCCGTATTCCTATAATCAAGTATGTTTTCCACCAAGGAGTTAATCATTCCAAATTTCTACTCCCTTAGGGAGAGAAAGACTTTGGATAGCACCAAGACCGCAGGCTTTAGGCTCCTTTAAGGGTGGGAGAGGAAACTGTTTTCTCTTTGAGCCTTTGCTTTTAGGTCTAGACTCAGGTAACAAAATATCTCTCTTTGTGCTCCTAGATGAGGAAAACTAAGATGGTACCCCTCAAGAGAGGAAAGAGTGAAATCTAGGATGGAAAAAGGCCTATAACTCTGAAGAGCAAACTATATTCTGTAAGTCAGATTATCCAGCTCACCACCATTCTGTTTATTTCCCTTTGCTACTACCTACCATCCTATGTATCTAAAAGTTCCAGGCTCACTGGAAAAAGTTCTCGGCTCTGCTGCTCAGGGAAAGATATTTTATCCACAAAGCACTAAATCTTGGAGTAATGTTTCCAGGCCATTAAGGTAGCTACAGGAATTAAAATTCTCAAGAAAAAGGAATCTTGCAACTAAATTCAACTGAGTCTGTTCATTTGGAGACTCTCTCTATTGCTCATCTTTGAGATCTCAAGTTTAAACTTTATTAAGGAAGGCAGGATATTTCTCATAAAAAAAAAAAAGGTCATCATCTATAGTTAGCTTCTATTACAGATAAACAGGGTCTCAGCATCTGAAGTAACTTCTGCTCTACTTATTTGCTTATATATAATTTAGAATTTCAAGACAAAAAACACACAATGAATTCCAAATTTGAAGTTTCAATGAATACTCAGATTTCAGATTACAAATAGCTAAACAAAGGATGGCAGACTATCCATAAAAATGAGATTGTAAATTACTTTTTCAAAGAAAGCTTACAAACTTTCAGATAAGACATTAATACTCATGAAAATAACAACTGTAACCACCATTTACTGAACACTAAGCAATTCACTGTGTAAAGCATTTTACATAAATTATCTCACAGGATCCTCACAATAAACCTAAGATATACATATCACACTCCTCATTTTAAACAGCAGTAAATTGGGATTCATGCTCATGTACCTTTGATACCAAAGCCTGTACTCTTAATACCATACTTTCTCTCAGAGGACTCACATGAAATTTCAAAATGAAATGTAAAAACCCTGCTTTCCTTCAAATGGTCATATCCCTCCTTAAATGTCTTTTTTAAAACACTACTTACCAATCTACTAAAACCTCCATAAAGTATACAAAATCCCCCTTGATAATCAGAGAGATCTACAAAGCCTTCGATATTTCTATAGTCATAGGAACAGAGTATTCTGTTGGTTGCAGGATCAATTTGGTCAAAGCCTCCAGGAGTTACTTCCAAAATTACAGGTTTTCTTGTATCACTCCAGTGATGCTTATAGCAATTATATCTCTAGAGAGAGAAAAACAGTATTGCTTTTTAGTTCATATTTAAGTTTACCATAAAATAAAATTACATTTAATGTATCTGTCCCTGCCGGAACACCAAAAATCTAAACAATATTATAGATATTTATAGCTACTATCCAAATTGTTAATAACATTATTAATTCTAGCTATTTGGGAGTGTGTGTCTATTAAATTAAAAGTGTTTGCTCTAACTGAAAACAATATTTTCTTTTTTAATTAGCAAAGGTTTGGGGTTACAATACTTAGTGAAGCAATTTTAATCTATTCTGTAAATCTATAAAAACAAAAAAAGAAAATCCTAAATAGAAATGTATTCTGAAAGTTTTATCAGGAAAAAGATTTCACCTTTTGTTGATGGATTCTTTTAATCCAAATTAGATACTAAAAAGAATTAAGTCATATTTCAGGGAAGTTACAATATTCAATTCAAACAATCGGAGCTGGCTCAGTATTTTAATGTACATTTTCTGTGTACAAAAAAATGCTGAAGCCTAAATTTGACCTTAGTCAAAAAATTTTTAAAAAGAAAAAAAGAGAAAGAAATTTTAAAAAAATAATTAAAAAATTATAAATAAATAAATAGATAGATAGATAGATAGATAGATAGATAGATAGATAGATAGATAGATAGATAGATAGATAGATAGATAGATAGATAGATAGATAGATAGATAGATAGATAGATAGATAGATAGATAGATAGATAGATAGATAGATAGATAGATAGATAGATAGATAGATAGATAGATAGATAGATAGATAGATAGATAGATAGATAGATAGATAGATAGATAGATAGATAGATAGATAGATAGATAGATAGATAGATAGATAGATAGATAGATAGATAGATAGATAGATAGATAGATAGATAGATAGATAGATAGATAGATAGATAGATAGATAGATAGATTTGACCTTAGGCTTTTCTAATCACACTATTGGAAAGTTATCTTTAAAAGTTTTGATAACATTAGCAAGTAAAATTCCACTCAGATGATAAAATTCCATTTAGATGATAAAATCCTTCATAAAGCAGATGAGTACCAGAAGTGATTGGCATGGTCATTATCCATTTACTATCCAGTTTTATTCTTAAAAAGAAAAAAAAGGCTTAATCAAGGCTGGTAAGCAAACTGACATGATACAGAAAAAATAAATAAATTTTAAATTTTAAAAAAACCGAGGCAAAGAGAAAATAAGGATAACAAAGTGTCAGATATGAAATGAATATCCCCTCCCCTGCCCAAATAACTCCATTTTCTACCTATCAACATGAAGAGGACTATATAGTCAATTAAACAATTTTCAAGGTAGAAATAAATTTATTGCTCTAGAGAACAACTATTTCCACTCCTGAAATAAGAAATTCTCTTGTAAGAGTTCAGAAAAGAGAGTAAGGCATGAAGTAATGAACACCTCCCCTAACATCCCAACACTAAACTCAGCAATGATGTCCACAGGATCATATCACATCAACTCCCATTATCTATGGCACTAAGCACAGTACAATTCCATAAAAGGAATTTGGCAGAAAGATAAAAGGGCCTGCATCAACCCACGAGCGTATTTACAGCCTTGATTCTGAACTAAGGGATGAATAAAGACCACACATCTGCAGCAGGAATGGGGGTGGAAGGAAGGCCACAAAAATGGTAGTACTTTCCACACTATGATTGTTTACATGCCCAAACACACTCTGCATGCTATTCTCCATTCCTCACAGCTCACAATCAACTGCCATCAATGAAATGTACTGATAGAAATGTATCATTATCCCTCAGGATTGTAGTGGCCAAGCAAGAATGACTTTGAGAGACCCTGATTGAGAAAATACATAGGGCAACTGGAGGTCTTAGGGCCAAATTCAACTTATGCAAGAGTGTTTTTTAGCCAGCACAGCATTTAGATGGAATCTAAACTTGTTTTTAGAGAGGTGCAGGTGACACTTTGAGTCCCTTACTCTTGATGTAAGATTACTTAACTAACCTTCAGGCAATATACTACTGTTCCTACCACAAAGTTTGAAAAGTATTAAGTGGTTAACGTTAAACAAAATCTATAAATATGTTTTCAAAAGCAGTTTTCCAAACATATGAGATATATAGAAAACTCACCTGCTAACATAAAATAATTAAAATAAGCACACCAAGTTATAATTTATAGAAATTTGATGGTGGTTCATCAGGAACAAGAAACAAACAGCTCACCAGATGCCATAAAACTATTTTAAATGGCTGCTGGGCAACTAGCCAACTGCTAGAGTTAAAATCAGTGAGGCTTCTGCGATGCTAAAACGAGCAATAGAATATATATAGATAGGATGAGGGCTTAAGAAAGACAGGGGAATGGTGCCAGCGTATTCAGTTCCTGCCTTTGGCCAGAAGCCAGGGTTTTATATCGTACTGTAAAGTTTAGATATTATTTTTCCCTATTAAAAAATACCTGCTCATGGAAAGAAAGTCAATATTTCAAGGAAGTAAAAAAAGCATAAACTCCCATTTTCCCCTCCCCAAAAGTCTCTGATTTAGTTTAAATGCTGCTTGCTGTAACATGACTAGAGAAGGCTTAGAAAAGTTAAGAAGATTCTAATAAGCAACCATAACTTCCTCCAAAGCTGTCAGTGCACCATGCCAAGCTTCAGTATAGGGCTTATCCAGTGCAAGAACATATAAAAAAACAGTTTCTATATCGCCAAACCTTGTTAGAACTTTAATACTTCTGAAATAAGAAGCTCCTACACCAAACAACTATTTCATGTTTCAACAAGCATTATCAGCAGCATGATGCTAACTCATGTTACTGTTTGGAACAGTGAATGAAGGCTATCTGAAGAGTTATAGTGTCGTTTTTAGCACTCTAATTTTTTTGGCCTCATGATTTTTCCCCATCTACCAGCATTAACTGTCTTAAATCTAATTTTTTATGTTTGAGTTTCCTGTTAAACTACATTCATCTATCACATGGAATAAGGAGACATTAAAATCATGCTTTTTTCCCTTTAGCTTTGCCATAAAAGGAAAACACAGATTATGGAATGATTTCTATAATAAAGGGCAACATTTGAACAAATAAAAATACATATTAATAAATTTTAAATATTTACCCTTCCTGTGATTTTTCCCTCTGAAAAATCAGTTCTAAATCTCTGAAAGAGAAAACATAACCACAGTTTATGACAACAGACTGGTAAAAACAGACTCATGGTTCAATCCTTTCTACCCAAAATAAGTAAAACCCCAAACTGATAATCCTGATAACAAAAACTGTTAGTAAAGTTATAGTTTAGGGATATCAATAAAAATAACAAAATTTTATTGAAGAAGAAGATAAGATTAATTAAACATACGATACTCTGTCCTGTATATGTACTTAAAAAGACCAGTAAGCTATCAAATATAAAAATTTCCAGACTTCTGTCAGAGAAAAGTGAAAGTTTCACAGTGCCAAGTTAAAGGTCAATAAGAAAAAATAAGCACAGTGGGTTCATTCAGGGACTGAGAACATAATATCTGTTCTTAAAGGTAACTATTTCATTTTAAAAAGAAAAGAGAGAAATTTAGTTTCTGAACATGAAACCTTTCTTACCAATGCTTCTGTAAGTAATTCTGTTCTATGCTCTGTAGAAAATTTTAAAGTTTCTGACTTTTTTCCACTGCCTTTACGAAATGTGAGGTTGAACTCAGTTCCTTGTCCTTTTCCAACAGGGCTGATACTGCAAATGTCTCCATAAGGCCACTAACAAAAAGAAAGGAATTCTTTCAACTGGTGTTACAACATAGTAAAATGCAACACTTATTATTACTTTAATTTCATAATCACTGGCTAAATGAGCAAAATTTTACAAAATAACAGAGATCTATAAAAAGTTATGTCATATAGCAATTCTATGTAACACAAACTCTTTTAAAGGTTGTTAGTCATCAGAGACATTGACAACAAAAATCCTATCTTGTATTCCAATTTTAATAATTAATGACACTAACTCAAAGCATGAGCAAAATTTTACAAAATAACAGAGATCTATAAAAAGTTATGTCATATAGCAATTCTATATAACACAAACTCTTTTAAAGGTTGTTAGTCATCAGAGACATTGATAACAAAAATCCTATCTTGTATTCCAATTTTAATAATTAATGACACTAACTCAAAGTAATTAAAATGATAAAAGTGAAAAAAATTGGGGAATAAAATTTTATGATTACTTGTAAATCCATTAAAAAAAACTCTGTAAAACCTGAGTAATTTAGAATTAAAATAAGCTAGAATATCTTTAAAAATGTTTACTTATACACGTTCAGGTTAGTCTTGCCTTTATAAACAAGTAATCCTACTTCCATGATGAGTATTTTACATTAACTACACTCATGAGACTTAACTTATGCATGCCTATATTATAGTAACAGTATAAGCCTCTAAAATTTATAAAGAACTAATTTACTAACTTAACATAAAACAGATGTTTGTAATCAATAGTAACATATCAAAAAGTTACACCCTTTAGAGCTTGGAAATAAACACATTCTCCTTGCTCCCCTTTATTTATTTACTTTTGTCCTGAGCATACAGCATAATATAAACACATCAATCTCTTTCAGATTTGACATTTCTACCCTAAAGTACTGATTTCAGGACAAGGGGTTATGGGTCATATCACGGCTCTTAAAATTCAAAGGGAGTTCACACAAACACCTTACAGCTTCTAACACGATTACCTGATTTGTTACTTCTAAAGTATTGGGATTATATGTAGTAATCGCATGGGTTCCAACTGAAAAGACACGCTTGTACCTACAAAGGAAGACAAATTCTTAAATTTAGTTTAAAAGAAAAAAAAAACATTTATGAGAAAATATATATGGTACCAACACAAAAGGAACAGTTCAATAAATAAACAGAAATGTGTTAGCTGATTAATGTTGACTAAACATAGCTTAGTTTTACAGTCTCACATTTTTTAATGTTCTAAAATGTTATTGGTATTTAAACCCACCCACTGCTCAATTTACTGTGAACTATTAAGATCCCTAAATAGAAAAATATAACCTGTGTAAGCAAACTTGTGTTGTTAGTATAGATTAAGTTGGGAAAGCATTGGCTGAGGATGCCAAAAGATTCTAAAGGGGAAAATTTTATTTTAAAAAAAGACACTGCACACTACTTATTCTTTCAAAATATTCTTTCAATGAAACCATGATGGAAAGGAAGGAAAATCTATGGCCTGAAACTGGTAAGTCACAGCCATACGCTGGAATCTTAATTTCTACTTAAGCAACTACCTATTACATTTAAGTGTTGCAATTTTATAGAAGTAGGAAGCCTACACTACAAACAAGCATTTTTCATTTCTCACTTCATTCACTTCCTTTACTCAAAGTAACATATCTGAAGGAGAAAAAAATTTAGGTACCAGTAATCCTTTAGAAGACAAAGGAATTCATAACGATAAAGGGAGAAAGTGAATTAGAAAAACTTATATGAATAATTAGTTCTTTGGAAATAAAATATTTAAATGGGTAGACATTAGCTAGTATAAGAAACCACAAAAATAGAGAATAAAAAGAACTCACAACCGTATTACAGCATAAAAAATAATGCTGTAGGGGCCGGCCCAGTGGCGCACTGCTACAGTGTGCCGCTTGGGAGCGCGGCGGCGTTCCCGCCGAGGGTTCA
>NW_007729428.1:132171-135421 GCF_000696425.1 Galeopterus variegatus | reverse complement strand
GTAATACATCATAGCCAAAAAGGTTTATTTTAGGAAAACAGAGTTCAACATTAAAATATCTATTATTGTAACTGATCATTTTTATTGAAATATCTATTTATATTTCAGTAAGATTTTAAGATTATCAAAAATGGATGTCAAATTAAATCAACTGCCTTTTTGACATCTATGGAGAGAATCATGTTTTTCTGCTTTGCAGAAAAGGTTGAGCATCCCTAATCTGAAAACACATTTTTTCACTGTATTAATTGTCGGTCATATTTTTCACTGTTAAGTTCTTATGTGTGAATAAATGTAAGAAAATGATTGCTTATCCGTACCATATAAATTCAGAGACAGGAATAATGGTGTGATGTCAAATAACCACAGATTTTCTACGTGGGTGGCTGAGATAGTGACACCTTGCTTTCTAATGGTTCAATGTATACAAACTTTGTTTCATGCACAAAATTATTAAAAATGTATAAAATTACCTTCAAGCTATGTGTCTATGGTATATATAAAACATAAATGAATTTCACATTTAGACTTCAATCCCATTCACAAGATATCTCATCAGGTATGTGCAAATATTCCAAAATCTTAAAAAATCTGAAATCCGAAACACTCTGGTCCCAAGCATTTCAAATAAAGTATATTCAAACTGTACCACTATATTAAAAAACACACATTACCTTAAACCAATAGCCATTATCAGACTCAAGGGTAACACACTAGAAGTATTCCCATTAAGATTAAGAGAAATAGCCCACATTTTATTTTTCTATTCTCCATTTTATTCCTAATCAGTATACTATATAATAAAAGTGGCAAAGTTATTTCCATTTGGGCAAAAAGAAAATGATAAATTTTGTTAATCTTTAACATGTACTCATACAAAAAATATAATTTTCTTCCCTAATTTTACATGTCCAAAGTGGAGTGGGAAACTAAAGAATAAGAACACTTCCATCTAACATAAAAACATTGATTTGCTTCTTTCTAAAGTAGGGTGAGGGCTGGGAAATTGGAGAAGTAGATGAGAATTTATCTAAACAGCTAAAAGTGTCTCAAAACTTCAAAGGCTTATTAATCAATTAATGGGAACTAAGAACAAACAAATACTGCCTTGTTCAAATCAGTATTTGACTTAAAAGACTACACAATGAAATCAAATGTATGATAGACATGTGAATTCACAAATTCTATTTTTCAGAATCATCTTGAGAGTCAAACATGAGAATTTTTATAATCCTGAAATAAAACTACAGAATTTGTCTATTTTATCCTGAGGACAAAAAGTATAGGAATTAAATGCCTGAGATGTTTCAAATGTCAACTGCTACTATCACATGCAGTCTTAGAGGATCAGATAAGAAAGTATTCTTTTCAAGTCTATACCAACCTCCTCTGCCAGACCTAAGCCCCTTCTAACAATTTTTTCATGTTCTCTGTCATCTAGATCATGCAACTGTCATCTGGATCAGTGCTGGCTAAAAGAACTTTGAGATGATGGCAACATTTCATACCTACGCTGTCTAATAAGGTAGCCATAAGCCACATGTAACTATTGAGCACTTAAATGTGACTTATGCAACTAAATTTTACATTTGATTTAAACTTAGCTACTTTAAATTTAAATAGCCATATTTAGTTAGTGTCTACCGTATTGGGAGAAGGTACATTCTAGATCTTTCAGCAAAAGAATCGTGGAGTTATGTGCACATTAGACCCAAAATACAGTCATGGCTAGTGTATTCAGAGCCATCTTTCAGATAAATACTGAGAGCTCTAAAGCCTTCCCAAAAAGAAAGCTATAAGATAATTATTAAAAACCCCTTTTGCCCTCCCCTCCCGCACCTTTCCCTTCTACTATAAGAACTCACTCCCCATGCCTTTTCTCTTCTCTAGAATGGCTGCCAGACTTCCCTTAAAAATAAGGCAAATACATCTAGGTCACTTAAAACATCTTTATAAGCAGCCTTAAGCTTTCCAAGGTTACCTTAAAATCCCCCTTGGATACAGATTTAGAGATTAAAATGAGAACTGTTTCACACATATGATATGTTCATCACAATACTTGCAACTAAAAGGTTGGGATTTTTTTGGTTTTGGGGTTTTTCTGTTTGTTTGTTTATCTTTTACTAACTCACGAGTGTCCTAAGTCATAAAGAATAGAAAAAGATTCTAGGAATTTGGGGAGGTACATGTATTTTCTATCTTTGAAATTCTAAATCTTAGCATAGTACCCAGCACTGACTACAACAGGTGCTCAATAAATCTTCGTCACATAGCAAAACAGACCAAACTATCCAATAATGTCAACTATACATTCAAATCTATGACCCACTAGCCTACTCTTGCCTTTAAAACAGAAGACAGATAGCAACTAATTTTACATCAACTTTTTATTCATAACTACTATAACATCAGAAAATGATTGTATTTTTATGAACAAAAACATTTATTTGCTGTCTGCAAAGAAAACTGCCATTTATAAATTACAATAATTTAATTTGCTGTTCTATGGGATTGAGATCAATTTGTTGGCAAATCCTTAAAAACTATCGTACTAAAAATAAGTTCTTATTAAAAAAAAAAGCCATATAAAATTCAATTACAAAATAATGACTAAAGCAAACAGAATGCATGAGAAATTTATGACAGATGTTGCCATATATATAATGTGAAGAAATATGAAAGCAAATACCTTTTCCCCAACTGAAAAATTAATATTCATTATTGACTTTCCCTAACTGCACTTGTTTCTTTTTTAAATTAATTTTGTATGTAACTTTTTAATTCCTTAATAAAAAGAAATATTTACTCTTTATATTTTCATAACTCACAGATTTATAGTAATATGATAGCTTATTAAGAAACAATTTATGCCACCCATTAGCTATAATGTTATTTAGAATGAGGAAACTAATGCCATTCAAAGACATGAAAGTATTTTAGGCAACTGCTTTATCTATGGGGCATTTTACTCCCACAGCAATTGATGATAAAGATTAGTGTAGCAAGGGCCAGCCTGGTGGCGCACTGCTGCAGTGCACCGCTTGGGAGCGTGGTGGCACTCCCGCTGAGGGTTCGGATCCCACATACAGACCGGTTCCCGCTCACTGGCTGAGCGAGGTGCGGGCACAACACCGAGGGTTGCGATTCCGTTGCCGGTACCGGTCCGGTACGGGCGCGAAACTGAGGGTTGCGATCCGTTGCCGGAAACGAAAAAAAACAAAAAAAAAAAAAAAAAAAAAAAAAAAAAAAA
>NW_007729428.1:94749-132042 GCF_000696425.1 Galeopterus variegatus | reverse complement strand
TTTTTTTTTTTTTTTTTTTTTTTTTTTTTTTTGTGACTGGTAAGGGGATCGCAACCCTTGGCTTGGTGTCGCCCGCACCGCGCTCAGCCAGTGAGCGCACCGGCCAGCACTATATAGGATCCGAACCCGCGGCGGGAGCGCCACTGCAGCACCCAAGCGCCGCACTCTCCCGAGTGCGCCATGGGGCCGCTGGCCCCGTGTTTTGGATTTGATAGGTGACACTTAAAAAGATTTTTTAATAGACTAAACTTAAGTTACATTAAAACAAGCACACTCCCGTATTATTTTAATTCCTGAAAATAAAAGTTACATCATTCTTAAATTTTCTAGTCCTTATAAATACTCCTTTCTCCTTTGAAACAATTTTTTTAGAACATGATTTCTTTTATATGGTCACTTCTTTTTTAAGAAAGAAAAAACACCTAACATGTTAGACACTGTATTAGGTATTACCATGGATTGACCCAATATTAAATGAGCACCTAACACTGTGCTGGGTTCAACGATATGACAGTGAATAAGAAAGTCAATTCTTTGAAGACTTAATTTCCTCCCAACATTTTATTATTATTTAGTTCTTTAATTCAGACATCTGAAATAAATTTCAAAGTAGTAAAAACCAAGATTCTTGTCAGTCATTGTCTGAAAGTTAATTTCAGATTTGAATATTAGCTTGAATCAATTAGACATGTACAACAGTCTCAATAGATACTTCAAAAATATTGATCACCATAACAATGTCATACTCTTCTGCATAGAAAATTCATCTCATTCAGTTTTCTCCTAATATGGAAAACTCAACATTACTTTCTTTTTATAAACTAAGGAAAGTTTATGTTTACTATAAAACAATGGTTCTCAGATTCTTAAGGTTGTAAAATCTTTGTGTATTGCTTTTAAAGTTCAAGGCCCTCCACTCCTTTAGTGGAGAGTCTAAGCAAATAGGCCTGAAAGAAGCCAAACAGATCTAATCAGAGCTGGAAGAGAGCTTTGATGTTACCCAGTACAGGTCCTATAAAACAGAGCTTAAACCTTTTTAATACCACAAAGCAAGGCTGGATAGTTTTAATTGTTCGCTACTGGTGCAAGGAAACTAATTTATCTTCCATAAAAGCAACTCCATTCATTTCATTCATTGCAGTAATGCAGATATTATAACTGTTCCTCAGAACTAAGCCAATATATACTTACCCACAAATTTCACCCTCTGGCCCAAGTTCTGTCTTTCAGCTTCACTTACAGCATACCTAACTCTTTTCCTAGGTTGAACACCCTAGTTCCTTCAACAAATTCAAGATAAGTTTTGGCCACCAATTTCTCAAAACCTTTAGGATCCTCACAGAACCTAGGATTTTTCCTTCTGTTATTAAAAGCTTGAGAACCCAGGTACTTGAACTAGTATTTTAGTCCATCTAATAATGAAATTAGGATAATTAAACTACTAGGATTCTCAAAGAGTTAGGAGATCAATGGTGATGAGCACTGCTAAAGGAGGCACCACAGCTTAATGGTTAAGTGCACCAACTCTGGAGTCACACTGCCTGGGTTTGAACACTGCCTGGACTACTCACTAAGCTATGTGTCCTCTGATAACTTGCTTAACCTCCCTAAGCTTTGGTTTCCCCATCTGAAAGATGTGGATATTACATATGCCTACCTCATAATGTGGGAATTAAAGGAAATAATCCATGTAGTGTTTGACACTTAATGTGTCCCAAAACTCCAGCAGAGTAATTGAACCAATTATAATTAGTAACATTATGTTTTAAGTAGCCATGACTGCTTTAGCACATTCATATTTAAAACACAGAACAAAATTCATGGGCAAATTAATCATTCATCTGACTATATCATCAGGATACTGTGATTCTGGTCAAACTCGACTTGAAAGATCAGTTTCACCTAAGAGGGCTCATTCACATCAGAAGTAGTACTCAGAAAAGAGAAAGAAGGAATGGATAGGACAATCTGCAAATACCTATCTTAATAACTCAGTGAGAAGATGCCCTACTTCTCTCAGAAGAAATAAAAGGGCATCCCATGAAATGTAGTATTTTAAGGACTTAATTCCATGATGTAATGCCCATATTTTTTCCTAGCTCAAATGGAGCTAGCTTTTAATAAAACACTGTGAGTAAAATATAAGATTCCTATAAAGAAGATGTGATCCAATTTGTACTTCTGGGTAGAAAATGTTCAAATCCTAGATTGCTTGATAATCGTCACAAAGAATTATACAAAGAAAACACAAAGAGGATTCAGGACCAACTCATTTGAGTTTTGGAGGCTGGCAGGGTCAAGAACTAGGATAAAGCAAAAACAAAAACAAAACAAAACAAAAAACCCCTCAGAATTGCTAGGGTTAACGGAATTGGTGAGGTGTGTAAATGCCAGGCAGCTAAAGAGAAGGGCATTTCTACCCTGGCAGAACTATACTGCTACGAATAAGAAAGGTGTCAGAAATTCACCAGCTTCACGTTTCCTCAACTCTTCTGTCAATTTCCTGTATCTAGTCATTACACAAACTGTCTATGAATGTAGTAAGTGCATCTGTCACTCAGTTTCATAGCTTGGTTATATCCTAATGTACTGAAGTTGAAATCCTGTACAGATACTAAAATGCTACTCTTAAGTTCTGATCATTTGCTACAATTAATGTATACAAATATTTAAGCGAACCATAGGCAGATTTTACTTGTAATTTCCATCCAGAAACAATGAAGAATGTGTATTACTATGAAGCTTTCCACAGTGATTTTGCACTTCTGCTTTAACTGAAACATCTGCACCTTCCTTCCTGTCTGAAATGGCTTGCTTAGGCCAAAAAGGAAATTTTGCTTTTTCATGAAAGAAAAGTGCTTTTTCCCCACTGAAACTGACTCCCCCTTCTTGTTCTTCCCAGAACAAACATATAATTAAATTATGTATGTAGTTTACAAGTGGGAAAAATGATGGTGAATAGATCTGCATCAAAGAGAGTATGAGGAGGCTGCAAAGTAAGGCATAATGAGAAATATTACAAAGGTACCAGAAAAGGGTCACATAAATATCTTCAAGGGGAACATCTGGAGAACTTATCTTTAATTTAGGCAAAAGACTGGAAATATTCAAAGTAATCTGGAAAAAGAACATAAAAGGAGACATATACTTCCCAGGTTCAAAATAGTACAAAGCTATAGTATTCAAGACAATAATGGTCTGACATTTGGACAGGCATATAAGATCAATGGAACAAGACTAAGAGTCCATAAGTAAACCCTAACATTTATGGTCAACTGATTTTTGACAAGGGTGTCAAAATAATTCAATGGGGAAAAAATAGTCTTTTCAAGAAATGATGCTGGGATAACTGAATATCCACATGCAAAGAAATGAATGTGGATCCCTACTTCACACCATATACAAAAATTAACTCAAAATTAAAGCTATAAAACTTAGAAGAAAACACAGGAGCACACCTTTGTGACCCTAGATTAGGAAATGGCTTCACAGACATGACACCAAAAGCACAAGTGGCAAAAGAAAATATAAATATATTGGATTTTATCAAAATTAAAAACTTTGAGCTTCAAAGAATGCCATCAAGAAAGTGAAAAGACAACCCACAGAAATGAAGGAAATATTTGTAAATCATATATCTGATAAGGAACTTGTATTCAGAAAATACAAAAAACTCTTACAACTCAACAATAAAAAGACAAATAATTCAATTAAAATTGAGTAAATGATTTGAATAGGTATTTCATCAGAGAAGATATAGAAATGACTCAATATCATCAGTCATTAGGGTAATGAAAATCAAAAACACAAGGAGATACCACTTCACACCTATGCTAGGATGGCTACAAAAAAAAAAAGAGAGAGACAATAACAAGTATTGGTAAGGATATGAAGCAACTGGAACCCTCTTTCACTGATTGGTGGGATTGTAAAATGCTGCAGCTACTTTGGAAAACAGTTTGGCTGTTCCTCAAAAAGTTAAACACAGAGCTACATGTAACCTACCAATTCCACTCTTAGGTATATACCCAAGAGAACTGGAAATATAGATTCACCCAAAAACTTGTACATGAACGTTCATAGCAGCATTATTCATAATAGTGAACAAGTAGAAAAACACAAACGTCCATCAATTGATGCAATGGACAAACAAATGCGGTAATATCCATTCAACAGAATTTTACCTGACAGTAAAAAAAAAAATAAAGTATTAGCACATGCTACAACATGGGTGAACCTTGAAAACGTTACGCTAAGTGGAAGAAGCCAGTCAAAAAAGACCACATTTTGTATTATTACATTCATATGAGATGTTCCAAATATGAATTAGACTAGTAGACAGAAAGTAGATTAGTGTCTGCCAGATGCTGAGAAGAGTGAGGAAAAAAAGAATAACTGCTAATTTTGAGGGGTTTTTAGAAGAAGTTTTTTTGGGGGTAGTGGTGATGTAAATGTTCTAAAAACACTTAGAAGTGATTGTTCACAACTCTAAGTCATTTTTTTTTTCCGAGAAGAGTGAGGAAAAAAAGAATAACTGCTAATTTTGAGGGGTTTTTAGAAGAAGTTTTTTGGGGGGTAGTGGTGATGAAAATGTTCTAAAAACACTTAGAAGTGATTGTTCACAACTCTAAGTCATTTTTTTTTCCTTTTTTTTTTTGGTGGCTGGCTGTTACGGGGATCTGAACCTGTGACCTTGGTATTATAAGGCTCTAAACAACAACACAACTCTATGAATATATTAAAAGCCACTGAATTGTATTCTTTAAAAGAGTGAGTTTTATTATATGTAAATTATAACAAAGTTTCAAGGTGTGAATAACGGAGGGAAGGAATTGTGCTAACAGCACAGAAACAGTTCTCCAAATTATTACAAAAAAGGGGGAAAAAAGATGATTGTCTTAAGTCTTAGTCACTACTCTGTAAGAACATTAAAAAAAGCTTTCCAGATGATCACAATTACTGACAAGCTCACAAAGCAAAAAGTATTGCAGTAAGTTTGTTCTTTGGAATTAATGCATCAGTATGCTATACTCCTATTAAAAACAGAAGTTATATTATGATGACCAGAGCAATCCACCATTTGAGGAAAAAATAAGGATTATTTAAATATAAAATTTTCTTTAAGACTGATCAAAGAACTAAAAATACTCATGCTACTCTGGATACACTAATTTTCTTAAAAAACTAAAGACAAATATTCTACAAGGGTAACAATTATGCTTCCTGATTTAGGAGTTCATACAACTGAGCTACTAACAGAAAATGAAATCAAACACTCAAATCTTTCAAAATTATAGTCAGTTTGCTAATGTAAACCAGAAACAATATAGAGTTCAGATGTTGCACCATCCTAAGACATTACCACACTCTCTATTACCTAAAAAATGAAAAGCTGAATAAGAACAAAAGCCATTGGCTTTGTGCACATGTCACGTTTTATCTTGCAACCCGATTTAGAATAATGTGGTCACCTATTTGTCAAAGTGTTACACATTCATTTTGCTCATTTCTACTTGAAGTAGTACTAATGACTAAACTTTACCAAAGACTAAACATCTTTTGTAAAGGTCAACGGGTGCCATTTATTGAATACTCAATGTATTTAAGGCATAATTTTAAAACCCTCATATCACTTCATTTAATCCTTACAACAATCTGAGGGACAGGAATTACCATCCATCTTAAGAGAGAGGAAACAGAAGCATTTATACCTTGGTCTGAGTAGCAAAGTTACTAAAAAATGCCACTGCTCTCTCCGAAGGAAAATAAAACCTAATTTTTAAATTTCATTACAGGCCTAAAAAAAGGGTACAAACTTCATTAGATGAATTAATGGCATATTTTTGCTGACAATCAAATGGATATGAAAACGTGTTGATTACACACAGGCTAGTCTCTGGATAATAAAGTTATGGAGTTAACACCCTGCTACTTGTGTATAACCTCATCATTAATTGATAGTATTCAAGACGACAATCAAATGGATATGAAAACGTGTTGATTACACACAGGCTAGTCTCTGGATAATAAAGTAATGGAGTTAACACCCTGCTACTTGTGTATAACCTCATCATTAATTGATAGTATTCAAGACGGTGGATAACTGGTTTACTTTCCTTTTAACTGTTACTTTTAATTTTTACCAAACTCCTTGCCAAGACAGAGAGAAAATTTGAAATGTCAAAAGAAAAAAGAACAACGACCTATTCCAAATGTAACATTTGCATTTAAAATGTGCACATATGCTTTTCAGAAGAGAAAGGCTGAACAGCACTACTGAGTTGTGCAGTACTATTCAAGATATTGACAAAAAGTAATGTTTAAAATACTTTCTAGAAGCACAGAAAAATAAAATCAATAAGAATACTTACTTTCCCCTCCATGAATGTTTTGTTGTGTAGAAACATGCCAAATCTTTATTTTCCCTAATTATGTTCATTTTCTGCTGAAACCTGGAAGATAAAAAATGTGGGTGAATTTAGTACAGTGTATATATCCTTAGTTTTTCCTGAATCTCCCAGTCCATACATCCTCTACAAGACTATAAGGTTTTTAAGGACAAGTAATGGTCTGTTCAACTGTCTTTCATAGCCTTTAGCACTGTATTGTGTTTGCTTAATTGTCTCTCTCCTCCATTGCATTGGGTTTCTTGAGGACAAGAATTGCCTTCTATCAACATCCTGGATGGCACATGACGGACACCTAAAAACATCTGCCAAGTATCAAACCGAAAGGTTTTCGTTAAGCTGCTAAATGCCAGCTATTTTTCTGTCACATCACTGTAAAGGGAATCTATTGTTAGTTAGAATTTTAAAATAACAATTTTTCTCATTATAAAAGTAACACATGTCCATAGTAAGGAATCTAAAATATTCATAAAGTAAATCACCTTTCATCCTAGCATCCAAAGATAATCATTCTAGCCTTCATATATTTAGAAAAATCTTTCTTTTTTCTTTAACAAAATTGAGATTATCAATAGTACTGCTTAAATCTGTTTTCACAGAATATTAACTTTTCCCCATGGAATTAAATATTCTTGAGAAAATGATTTTTAAGGCTACATGGTATTCCGTTGTAAGAATAAACTATAACAGTGCTACTCAAAGTACAATTGCAAACTATATGTTACCAGGGCACATCAAGGTAAGTACAGAAATTGATAATGTTTAGAAACTGTTAAAGCAGCTTGATTAATGGACTCCTCTGACTGAACAGGATACTGAACAGATCAAGACTGTTGAACTTGTGTGATGAATCACACATGGAATGAGTTTCCTAACAGTCGCATGCAGTTAGACCATGTTACGTGTAATGCTTGTTCACTGTCTCGGAAGTATATAAAATCCAAAATCCATTCATTTCAAAATCTTGTTAATTTTACAGTATAAATTGTTGGAACCGGCTACTAATGAAAGACTGATGAAAAACTTGAAAATACTACATCACATACTTCATTTTGAATAAGTTAAAAATGAATATGGTAACTTATTTCTTCTTTTGTAACTTGGCTATTTCCCTCTAGCCTTAATAATTTGAAATGTACTCTTAAAAAATATTGTAGGTTATAAAAGTGTCAATAATGCAAACTGAATGGCTGGAATTATATTTCACTTAGGATGCTTTACACCCTTACATACTGTGAATTTCTTTAAATCAGCAAGGATTCTTTTCATAATTGGAATGAAGCTATTTTCATCCAAAAACATTTTTATAACAACTTTTTGAGATACAATTCACATACCACAAATTCTCCCTTAAAATGTCCAATTCAGTGTTTTTTGTTTTTTAGTATATTCACAGAGTTCTGCAGCTATCACCACTATTTTTAGAACACTTTCATCACCCCAATCAGAAATCCTGTTAGCAGTAACTCCCTATTCCCCTTGCCACTAGTTATTGGCAGCCACTAATCTACTTTTTTATCACTATGGTTTTGCCTACGCTGGCCATATTGTCAAATAATATTCTATTGTATGGATATATGGATATACCACATTTTGTTTATCCATTCATCAATTAATGTTTCTACCTCTGGGCTATTATGAATAATACTGATATGAACATGCTTATACAATTTTGTATGAACAAGTTTTCATTTCTCTGGGATATACATCTGAGTGGAAAAACATTTTTAAAGACAGTTCTATTTTGAAATTACTTTCTTCATTCCTCCTACTTGTTTTTGCATTACCAATGAGCCTTTTTGTGTTACCAATTAGACAATTAGTTCTAGGTAGAGAGCCTTTGTCCTTTACATAGAACGTTTGTGCCCTATTATGGCTTATACCCTCAACTCCTTCAAATCTATGTTCAAATGTCACCTTTAAAATAAGACCTACCCTAACCATCTTGTTTAAATTGCAACCACCCTCCTCATTCTACACTCCCTATTTCCTCTTACCCCTGCACATTTTCCCCCATAGCACTTTCCATATTCTAATGTGCAATTTATTATATTACTCATCTAATCCTACTAGAATATCCAGAGAGAGTTTTGTCTGTTTAGCTCACTAACATGTCTTCAGAGACTACAAGAATGCCTAACACAAAACAGGTGTTCCGTAAGTATTTGAGCGAATGAATGAAACGCAGCAATCCCACAGGCAATTCTGATGTCCACTTCAAACTTGATGCTCTAACAGGTACTCCCAAATAGAGTTTTGTCAGACCTTCTGGAAATGCACTATTAAATTCATGTTCTGAGGACTAATAAAGAGAACCACAAGTAACCAAGTTTAAAAAAAACCTTTATTGTTACCAGAAAGAAACTTCTCTTACAGTCAAAGGATGTTTTCAACTAGTGAGCAGAGACAGCTAAATACAGTCCTGACAATTGGTATGGTGTTTTATTTGTTTGTTTCCAGATTTTGAATCTGGGATGACACAGGCAGCCAACTAAGATTTATTAAACCCAGCAAACATTATTCCTGCACTCTGAATCATTAGCAGTAAATGATATCACTGAAAAGAAATCTAGACAGCAACTCTGAGGACTTGCCAGAAAAGTGAAATACACAGATGTACAGATAATATTTTCCCCTTATCTACTGTAAGTGAAGATTGGAACAATGGAAGAGAAAGGAGGACAGAAAAGGTAAATGGCTGATAGTGAAGAATACAGTTTGGATTCCTAGTCTATAACTTAAGGTATCAGAATGACTGACTCGGTAGCAAGGGCCTATTTTGGGAAAACTGAGAAGAAAGAAAATGTGTTTGAGTAAAGACTGGAAGGTAGAGAAAAAAGTAAAGATTTTAAAATAACAACAAACTATAAAGAACTTAGGGCATGACTCCCCCAAAATAAAGATGATCCCTTATAAATTCTAAGCGGGAATAAAAGCAAAATAATTCCACAATTAATAACAAAACAAATTTAAGAATTTTCTCAAAAAAACACCTAAAAAATAGCTTCATAGAGATCACTGACTTGATGGATATATAACTCAAACAGACCTTTTAGGAGATGAATTAAAACAAGCCTACTTCAAGAAGGCTTACCCAAACCCTTTGGAGACCTATGTACTTGGAGGTGATGAAAGCACCGAACTCCAGAGAATTTTTGGTTTAGGACAGATAAAAGGAGAAAGAGAAAGAAGACATGACACATCAATATAAAAGTAAACTATCAATCAACTTCTAATAGAAGAAATACTCTATTCCTGACGCAGATTAGAATGTTGACAGAAAAATTAAATGTAAGATTAAAGAAGTGCTTCAATTCTCTGGACATCAGTAGAAGTTCCTATGGCAAATATCAGCTCACCTGATAATTTTCTCTGTAATATTTTAAGAAGCCACAAGCGATGTTGCTACTTTGAATCCAATTCTGAATAAGCAAAAAAACAAAAATAAAATAAAAAGGCTAGTGAAATGGAAGTGCTCTTTATGGAAGAAAATTGCTCCTCTATCTGAAAAGCTTGCCTTCAGCCATGTTATATCTAGGTAGCAGCATATTTGAGAGGTAAGGAGGGATGACACCTACCTAAGTAGCCAAGTCAACCCTAGAAACCCTAGAAATAACAGGATAATTCAATGCTATTATTAGTGTCTGCATATCCTCAAAATGGAAATCAGGATAATGCTTTTTCATTTTGAACCCTCATTGAAGACTATCCTGAAGTTGGGAATGCAAGGTGACCCTAATGGAAAAATTTATGATATGTCCTGAAATTATGCAACAACTAACTTTTATTGAGTACTCATCACATGTTAGTGACTGAGGTAGTCATTAACCATGCACTTATGTCACTCTGTCCCCATAACAACACTGTGGTACAGGTATAATGATTCCCATTTTATTGACAGGAAAACAGAAAGTTAGAGAAATGAAATCACTTGTACAAGGTCATACAGCAGGTAAGTGGCTAGGTTAGGCTTTGCACCAACCTGCCTAACTTCACACTCTATGTACTTAACCTAAGCTTTAATACCTTCTCTCAACTTCAGGAAATCAAAATAAATCTATTCTGACCATATAATTACAGATTTATCATTTGACAGCATATTTCTGGAATAATTTTGAACTAGTTTCAATTATTACCTTCACCTGAAAAGATGATTAGGCACTTGTTAGAAATAACTTTGAAACCCACAATTTCAAGCAATGAAACAAATTACCATACTCAACACAGGACAAAAGAAAAAAAAAGTCTACAAAGCTGAAATACTCTACCACCTACAAATAAACTTTTAAAGTATTTCCATCTATAGATAAGCTTTAAAACTTTTTTTATATGTTCTCAAATATATAATAACAAATTTGTTACCAAATATATGATTTCAGGGTACTCTTTAAGGAGAGTTCAACAATAGAAAAACACTATTCTAACTAACATTGAGCTTCTAGAATAACCGACTAATGAGACGTGAGGTTGGAACCAATAGTATAATATTAACCTCTCCAAATTTTCAAGTAAATCTTTTAAATCACAGTAAAACCTCCACTACTTTTTTTTTTTTTTGGCAGGAGGTAGGGGAAGGGAGGTGCAGCTGGTTGGTACGGGGATTAAAATCCTTACCTTGGTGTTATAACACCGAGCTCTAACCAACTGAGCCAACTGACCGAGCTAACCGGCCAGCCTGACTTTTTGATAAAGTCACTCAGACAGTGAATGGCAATTGGTCTGGAAACTGCATTAACTCTTTCAGACCAGGAGGATACTTCCAGACACATAGAGGATAATGGCAATGAACCCAGATCAGAAAAATGCAGAAAAAATAGGATAAGAATATTTTGTACTATCATTCAAAATGAGAGCTGTAACAATTTCAAGAGAAAATGAGTGAAGGCAAGTCTAGGGGTCCTCCAATTACAGTGGTCAAGTGTAGATTCAATCTGGGAAGCCCTCAGAATACCTCTCTGTAGCACAGATCCCAGAGCTATATATGTTAACTAACAGCTGGTACAATAAGCTACACTAACATACATACTAAAGTAATTTTAATAATCTATCACCAACATAAAGGTGGTGAATTTTAAAAATATTACTTACAGCCAAAGACAGATTAGTAATAACTGCCATTTACTGGCTGTGTGACTTTGAATAACATTTCTTAACTTCTCTAAATCACAATTCATCTATAAATAGGGACGATACTAACTGTTGCAAAGGGCTGTGGTGAGCACTAAATGAGATAACCCAAACAAAGGAGTTGGCAAGGTACCTGACTCAGAATAAATACTCAAAAAATTAACTAATTATTAGTTACCAACTAATAATAATCACTGTATTTTACACATACCCCAGATATGCAACTTATTTTGAGTATTTCCATTATCTCTTTTATTTTCAAGTAGCTACAAGCACCTATACGTCTTAATGTATTTTGGTGGGGAAAATTATACTAAATTACCTGATTCTCTTTAAATCTTTTATTAATTTCAATCCTTCTACTATTCAATGTATATCACCTAGAATTTCTGCCTCCAAAACTAGTGTTTTATTGATTTTTATCAGCATTCATAGTTTTTACTTAACCATTCAAAAATAACTATACCAATATGTCATATTTCTTAAACTGGATGGCGGGGCCGAGCCCGTGGCGCACTCGGGAGAGTGCAGCGCTGGGAGCGCAGTAGCGCTCCCGCCGCAGGTTCGGATCCTATATAGGGATGACCGGTGCGCTCACAGTGCTCACTGGCTGAGCGCGGTGCGGCCGGTCTCAAAAAGGAAAAAAAAAAAAAAAAAAACTGGATGGCGTACATGAGGACATCATTTTATTATTATGCTGTTATTATTTTATTCTTTACAATTAACCTTTCTCACAAAAAGTTTTTAAAAGGAAAAAAATGTAAGCTAGACCAAGATGATCATGATAGATGAAATTTTTAAAAATTATCTTTACTATAACACAACACCCTACACTTCAGCTTCTTATATTTTATTCCTATAAAATATTATTTTACAAGTCAATCTTATTTACTACATTTTAAATATCCCTTATTAAGTATCTGAAATTTCGATTATCAGAAATGTTTCTTTACATGTACCCAACCTAATATTTAAAATTTTGTTTGATGCCCTATAAGTTAGTTATGGTTTGAAAGACTTTTGAAAAAAAAGCAAATTCACTAATTTAATCTACAGTCAATATTTCCCCTGTATCTATTTCTTTAGTAAGCTCTAAAAGTGTTTGAAAAATCATTGCTTATAGGCAAAAACCCTTAAGCAACCATTAATTCCCATTATTCATGATGGAAAATCTGTAGAAGTTCTAGTTTCAAGAAGCTCAAGTGGCACACTAGTAATAAAATTAACACAGGTACATGCTATAAATAACAATAAGTTGTCCAACTAAAAAATGTATAAATTACTGAATGAGATCTTGGTAGTAGCAGTATCATCAGCATTTGCCACCCTGCCAGTTGTTTAGAGGCTATTCAAATTAGCAAGAATTTATCTGCTCAAACTATCATCAACTGAAATTTCACCTCCTTCATTCCTGTAATAGTGCACCATTTCAAATTCTCAAAGGCCTAAACTTCATTTTGATGAGGAAAACTCAAGTGGACATGTCCTTTGCAACTAAATTGCATTGAAAGCACCACCAATTTTTGTAAGTCTGTTTCACTTGTTTTCACTCTATATCCTAACATTATACCACCACCAGAGCTTTGTTTGCAACTTGTTTGTCCTTTTGATGTAATTGTACTGAAGGTTAAAAAGTCAAATTCAGAGCAACACAGGCATTTTGGCTAGGTTCATCTTTTTCAAGGAATTCCACTGCTGCATGCTTTCGAATAATACTTAACGTTTTTGCATTCTCTAATTTATTACTGGCAGTAATACTGGCAATCCATTTAAGATCATTTATGGATAAAATGAAAATGATCTTTTAGAAGATACACGATTTTGACACAAATCTGCAGGATTTGAGAGTCCACTGAGTGGAAATGTATATCAAATTGACACTAAAAGAAAAAGCATGATGAAACTTGTCACCCCAGGCACCCAAGCAGATTACAGCCAGGCTATAAGCAAAAGAATTTGCACACATATCAAAATTAAGTATATGTGCAAGGCTTGTGTTATGTAAAACAGGAATGAATGAAAAATGATACAGAAAAATAATATACTTGTGAATGAAAGAACTGGCATTAATCAAGGCTATTTGCCTGTTTAAAGCACATATCTTGCAGGACCAACTGGAGGTAATTTTTATACAAACTTGACAACTTGCAGACAGCAGATAATAATTTTTTCACTCTAAATCCACAAAATGTAAGAACAGAATTTACTTTCATCATTAGCTCTACTCCCAAGTAAAAAATCAAAATGTGAGTTTGTCTTGAAATGCATCAAAAAATAAGATGGATTGATGGACAGACAGAAAAATGGCTAGACCTGTGATAAAGCAAGTATAGTAAAATGTTAATGTGAAAATCTTGAAGGTGGGTATGTGGGTGTCTAATGTAAAGTTCTTTCAATATAGCTGCAACTGAAATTTTTTATAATATGTTGGGGGAAAACTGAGTTGGCCTTTATGATCAAACTCTCCTACAACAGAAACACTGTCTACCTGCTTTATTGTGAAACCACAACTAAAAATATGGTAGACATTCACATGATGGGCATTAATTTATGGGCGTAAAACTCATACAGGTATAACTTATTGAAAATGCAGGGGGAAGAAGAAACACTGCTAAGACAAAAGCTAAACCTGAGTAATAACTAAAGAGAGAATCCCTTATGCTGGCTGGTTAAAGATCTTCTTTTCTTGGTAGCTGGAGTCAAAATCTGAGTAAATCGCACCACTAGGTTAGTACATGTTCAAATAAAAGGTAAAAAATATAAATGACTAACAGAACATTAATTTTTACCCAGACTGAAAAGCTACAACTAAACTGTTCTACATAGAATGTGCTGTGTATGGGAGAAACTGCTATATGAACTTCAACCCTCTTTTTTAATTTTTAATTTTAGTTTCTTTTTAATTTACCACTCAATCACAGGTGAAAGCATTTCCTTATAAATGAGCAACAAGACCATATATTTAATGTGCGCCATGCCTACAGGAATCTTAAAACAACCATAAACAGATCACAAGTAAGGCTTTCTCATTTCAGCCTTCCTTAACTTGTTGAAAAAACCAATACCTCTAGAGATTAATGTTAGAAAATGAGAACACCTGTAGTAATATCAATTTTCAGCTGACAATCATATCTCCAAACTGCCCAGAAGTTATAGTACTGAAGCATCTCCTTTATTTGCCACATAAAAATTAACTTTTAAATACTTCCACTATCATAGGATAGGCAAAATAATCTGAGATCTCTCCCCAATCTTTTTTCAAAATCGATTCCTCTCCAATTAGAAATTGGGTACATATTCATGAAACAAAAGGGCAGGAGGAATTCAAAAGCAAACCCTAAATCTGAATAAACACCTTCAGTACTATCTTAATGAGAGGAGGGGGTGAGCATACACCCCATAGCAGTTAATCTTGTTCACCTTTTCTATTCAGCAATATAAACTAAATATTGAAAAAGAGACTTCTGTCTTCTGTTTCCAACAAATGTATGCTGATTTCATCTGAGGGAATAATTCTTATTTCTGACAAAATAGATCTTTATCTATTGAAAAAAAATTAACATTTTTTTCCACGAAGGACAAATTATTGTGACTCTTCTCTTTCCAAGACTTAAAAATGCCTTGAAATATTTACCTGAAAAAGTTTTTTTCAGAAATGTGTTCACTTAATTCTTTGAAATCACTGCTATTGATCATTTACATATTTATCAGTCTGTGCACATTCCTGAAACTTTCTAGACCTAATTTCTATTTCATTTTATCTTTGAAGCATAACTTGGCTTATCCAAGAACAAAGTGTACTAGTTTAATAAGCTCTTCTTCAGCTCACAAACAAGCACTTAATAATTTTGCTCTAAATGGCAAACAGGCCCTAATGGGCAAAAGAGATTTTCAGCAGCCATGTTTTAACTTGTTGCCGTTTTTCCTGTCACTGTAGGAAATACATAATGGGAGACTAAACCTTCTAATTCTATAACAAATACAAGCTGAAGAAAGTTTCACAATAAACTTCCTAACATCCAAACGGTTCTCTTCGTACTATTAAAAGACAAGGAGTTTAAGAATTGCTATTTCCCTTCCACCCAACACAAAACAGCAATAATACAAGTTTCTAGATTGGTTCTTTCTGAAATATCCCTATTATGCCTACCTCTCCCATAGTGCTTTACCATTTACAGAGCACTTACAAATTACCTTAAAAAAGGATATTTCTACTTGTAAAATTAAACCCAGCAGATCTAAGGTTTGGGGGGAAATGGCTTATCCACTCTAAGATTTGATAAACATTCAAAACACATTTTGTATCTTGACTAGAAGTTTGAGGGTTAGAAACCCCATAGCACTAGATGACTAAGAAATACAAGTCAGAAATCCACGTAGAGTTTAAATTTTAGTATAATTAGTATAGAATTTATAATATATTAGAGAAAACCCCTACATTCATAACCTTATCAATCCTTCCATTAAGTTCTGGCAACTACAGTTGATAAAGTCAGAGTATTAAAATAACTATTTTAGATTGCTTTAGGAGTTTTGATTTCCATCTGTTAATCAAAAAATCAAACTTTTACTGATCAACTACAAAGAGGTATTACTGCTGGCATGTGAACACTGCTTAGGCAGTGTGGTCTACTTCTAAAGCAACTTAAGATTGTTGAATCTATAAAATCCCATTGACTTTTGACCTTGTTGTTTTAGAGATCACTCTTCTCCATTTGTAGTCCATAAAAGTATAAGTAAAACTCAAATATGTAGGCTGTTGAGAGTACATAAAAAAGAGCTATTAGCAAGTTACATATATATTTATCTTTACTGACCAAACCACACTTAAATGTACCTTTCCACAGGTAACACATATATATTTATCTTTACTGACCAAACCACACTTAAATGTACCTTTCCACAGGTAACTGTGTTTTAAGTTAGCAAAGATGATTATAACCATGTTGTTTTAAGCTACTTGCTACAAGAATATCCCCTAAAACAGTGACTCCCAAAGGAGTTTCCACAATTAAGAATCATTCCATATAACAAGAGGTGTTATTGATTGGCATGTGCTGAGCATATGAATACCACTGAAGCTGAAAAATGTGTTGAAAACCACTAATTAATATTTTAAACTAAAGTAATGGTTGAAGTGGGATGCCACCCTATCTGAGGTATTATGGTTAGGAGCACTACTAGAATTTAGTGGATGGGACTAGATTCCTCTCAACGTTAAAGACAGTCCCACAGATTGAAGAATTGTCCTCAACGTAGGACTTTCAAATGTCCAAGTGGTCACCCACATAGATAAAAACCTATGTATAATGAACTAATACCAGACTAATTCTATTTTAAATATAAATCACAAGTACATTTGTGGGATTTAACATAATGATTTTTGATGATTCATGATTCATAATTTTTTTCAGGAATGCAGCTATCATGTAAATTGAGAGATCATATTTTATTTACCTTGTTCATTTCAGAAAACAATGCTAATGGCAATCCACTTGTATCTGAGTCACCAATATGACAAACCCGTACACATCAACATCTCTGTCAAAATCAAACTGATTCTACGTAAAGGTGCCAGCCTCTGACAACTTCATTGTGTATTTTGGTATAATTATACTTAAGTAATTACATACTGAAATGTGTATAGTCAGTTCTGCTATAATTTTTTTTGGTAATGTGAATTTATTCCAACAGGATTAATACATTACTGAACAATATGAGCATAATGCGTATTTCACATTTGCTTATGCCTGATTTCATCCCCAAGAAACAAACACTAGGCCAATCGGGAGAAAACTGTACCCAGCTGAATTCACCTACATAGGAATTCACAAACATGCACATGCACATACCTTAGGAGGTCAATGAATCACACACATTCACATACATGTTCTTAAACTTTCTATTTGATCTCAGATAACTTTCCTCCTTCCACTACTTAACAGTTAACTCACAAGCTGTGATGACTTCCAATGCTCACTTCCACAACCAAACTTTTTCAAAACAAAATGCCATAATTATAGTATTTAATAATTTAACATGTGCAAAACAGTGCTCTTGTTTTAAGTGCCTATCTTTTTCTAAAATGTATCATTGAAGTTTTTGAGTTTCATGGTCCTAACCCATTTCTCCCATAAATCCTGTGGTTTTTAATTATTCAATTTTGCATAGCACAGTGATTTTTAGGAATGCATATATCATGTTATAGCTGAACTGACTGTATTTTATTATAAATTCCTTTCACTTCAACTTTAAACACAGGCAGAGGGGTGTGATGTACTTAAAATTAAGTATACCAAGTGGCTATATGATTTATTTTGACAGCCAATCTATCCATTTTTTCTTATGGATATTTTCGGTATTGTATCAAAAACCCAAAAGTCAAACAAATTTTCTCCAGTTTTCTAAAAATTTTAGTTTTATGTTTTACATTTAAGTCTATGTCTTCTTGGAAAACTGATGTGTTGTCATTATGTAATACAATACCCCTGTTCTGAGGTCTGCTTTAGTATTTTTATTAGTATTGTTTGTTGTTACTAGTACTGTTATTAGTACTATTAGTATTGTTATTCCAACCATCTTTTGGTTAGTGTTTGATGGTATCTTTCTCCACACTTTTATTTTTAACCTATATCTTCATAGTAGATTTCTTGTAGACAGTATATAGTTGGACCTTGCTTTTTATTTAGTCTAACAATTTCTTTTAACAAGTATAGCCACATTTAAAGTGATTGGTACAGTTAAGCAAAAATCTATACCTTTCTAGTTGTTTTCTATATGTTCTGTCTGTTGTTTCTTACTCCTTTTCTGCCTTCTCCTGTAAAATGAGAATTTTCAATAGTTATATCTTCTCTGCTGACGCATATATATTTTTAGATGTTGCCCTAGGGTTACAATACAGACCTTTAATTAACCAGTCCACCTTCAAATAATATACTGCTTTATGTGTAACATAAGGACCTTATAACAGTATATTCTCAGTACCTCCTTCCTATTCTTTGTGCTGATAACGTCTTACTTTCCACTTATATATAATACAAACATACCATATATTGCTATTTTTCCTTTACAGTCTTTTAGAACAATTAAAAATGAGAAAAAAATAAATTTTATTATATACTTTCATTTACTTCATTTCTGGCACTCTTCATTTATTTCTGTAGTTCCGATCCAAATTTCAGTCTATATGCGTGGTGAAGAACTTTTAACATTTCTTGTAGAGCAATCTCCTGGTAATGAGTTCTCTCAGCTTTTGTTTCAAGGTATCTTTATTTTACTTTCATCTTTAACTTTTATCTTTGTTCCTTCATATGTAACGTTTCTCTTTTCTTTGGCTACCTTAAAGATTTTGTTTGTCTTTTATTTACACCAGTTTTAATATGATATGCCTAGATGAGGTGTGTGGGTTTGTTTGTTTTTTTTAAGGGGTGGTGGGGTTTAGCCTGCTTGATGCTCTCTAATCCTCTTGGATCTGTAATTTGATGTTCAACACTACTTTTGAAAAATTTTCAAATATTTCCTCAAATATTTCTTCTGCTCTGTTCTCTCTTCTTCTAGGATTCCAATTATGCATATATCAAATGGTATCATCTTCAAGCTCTTGAATTTTTTTTTTTAATGTTTTTGTGTTTCTGTTGGGTAATTTCTACTGACATACCTACAAGTTCACTGCTTCTTCCCTCAGCTATGTCAAATCTACTGATTAGCCCAAAGGCATTATTCTGCCTCTTTATTGTACTTTTCATTTCTAGCATTTCCTTTTGATTTCTTCTTATAGTTTCTNCACATACCTTAGGAGGTCAATGAATCACACACATTCACATACATGTTCTTAAACTTTCTATTTGATCTCAGATAACTTTCCTCCTTCCACTACTTAACAGTTAACTCACAAGCTGTGATGCCTTCCAATGCTCACTTCCACAACCAAACTTTTTCAAAACAAAATGCCATAATTATAGTATTTAATAATTTAACATGTGCAAAACAGTGCTCTTGTTTTAAGTGCCTATCTTTTTCTAAAATGTATCATTGAAGTTTTTGAGTTTCATGGTCCTAACCCATTTCTCCCATAAATCCTGTGGTTTTTAATTATTCAATTTTGCATAGCACAGTGATTTTTAGGAATGCATATATCATGTTATAGCTGAACTGACTGTATTTTATTATAAATTCCTTTCACTTCAACTTTAAACACAGGCAGAGGGGTGTGATGTACTTAAAATTAAGTGTACCAAGTGGCTATATGATTTATTTTGACAGCCAATCTATCCATTTTTTCTTATGGATATTTTCGGTGTTGTATCAAAAACCCAAAAGTCAAACAAATTTTCTCCAGTTTTCTAAAAATTTTAGTTTTATGTTTTACATTTAAGTCTATGTCTTCTTGGAAAACTGACGTGTTGTCATTATGTAATACAATACCCCTGTTCTGAGGTCTGCTTTAGTATTTTTATTAGTATTGTTTGTTGTTACTAGAACTGTTATTAGTACTATTAGTATTGTTATTCCAACCATCTTTTGGTTAGTGTTTGATGGTATCTTTCTCCACACTTTTATTTTTAACCTATATCTTCATAGTAGATTTCTTGTAGACAGTATATAGTTGGACCTTGCTTTTTATTTAGTCTAACAATTTCTTTTAACAAGTATAGCCACATTTAAAGTGATTGGTACAGTTAAGCAAAAATCTATACCTTTCTAGTTGTTTTCTATATGTTCTGTCTGTTGTTTCTTACTCCTTTTCTGCCTTCTCCTGTAAAATGAGAATTTTCAATAGTTATATCTTCTCTGCTGACGCATATATATTTTTAGATGTTGCCCTAGGGTTACAATACAGACCTTTAATTAACCAGTCCACCTTCAAATAATATACTGCTTTATGTGTAACATAAGGACCTTATAACAGTATATTCTCAGTACCTCCTTCCTATTCTTTGTGCTGATAACGTCTTACTTTCCACTTATATATAATACAAACATACCATATATTGCTATTTTTCCTTTACAGTCTTTTAGAACAATTAAAAATGAGAAAAAAATAAATTTTATTATATACTTTCATTTACTTCATTTCTGGCACTCTTCATTTATTTCTGTAGATCCGATCCAAATTTCAGTCTATATGCGTGGTGAAGAACTTTTAACATTTCTTGTAGAGCAATCTCCTGGTAATGAGTTCTCTCAGCTTTTGTTTCAAGGTATCTTTATTTTACTTTCATCTTTAACTTTTATCTTTGTTCCTCCATATGTAACGTTTCTCTTTTCTTTGGCTACCTTAAAGATTTTCTGTTTGTCTTTTATTTACACCAGTTTTAATATGATATGCCTAGATGAGGTGTGTGGGTTTGTTCATATGTAACGTTTCTCTTTTCTTTGGCTACCTTAAAGATTTTGTTTGTCTTTTATTTACACCAGTTTTAATATGATATGCCTAGATGAGGTGTGTGGGTTTGTTTGTTTTTTTTAAGGGGTGGTGGGGTTTAGCCTGCTTGATGCTCTCTAATCCTCTTGGATCTGTAATTTGATGTTCAACACTAATTTTGAAAAATTTTCAAATATTTCCTCAAATATTTCTTCTGCTCTGTTCTCTCTTCTTCTAGGATTCCAATTATGCATATATCAAATGGTATCATCTTCAAGCTCTTGAATTTTTTTTTTTTAATGTTTTTGTGTTTCTGTTGGGTAATTTCTACTGACATACCTACAAGTTCACTGCTTCTTCCCTCAGCTATGTCAAATCTACTGATTAGCCCAAAGGCATTATTCTGCCTCTTTATTGTACTTTTCATTTCTAGCATTTCCTTTTGATTTCTTCTTATAGTTTCTCTACTGAAATAACCCACCTGAGCTTGCATTTTGTCCACTTTTCTTTTCTAGTCTTTATGTACTATAATCATTTTAAATTCCCTGTCAGATAATAGTATCTATGTCAATCTGAGTGGAGTTCTGATGATTGCTCTCTCTCTTAGGAGCATTTGTGTGTGCGTGCTTTGCTTGGGTTTGCTTTTTCATAGGTCTCACAAGTTTTCACTGAAAGCTGGACATCTAGCATAGGACAGTAGAGACTGAGATGAGTAATATTTATGACTAGAAATGAGCACACCTTTTCTTTATGAGACCTTTAGAGCACGGTTTATGTTAATCTATTTAGGAGCTGGGCTGTGTTTATGATATGCTGTTGCTATGGTTATCCTCAATATACCAAAGGCTTCATATACCTTCAGAATAGCTTGTGTCTATGGTAGGGCATAATTTATTAGAACAATGTCTGTTTAATCCTTTGTGTGGTGTCTCTTTGCTTAATTTTTTTCCTTTCCTAACATTATTCTGTCACTTGTTATTCAAAGCTTGTTAGTTTGGTGGCACAGGGTGGGAAATGCAGTCTCTGCTGTTCTGATTAAGGTTACGTCTAAGTCATACACTATGTCCTGGGGTCTCATGGGTGTGGCCTTCTGGGTTCTCCTGACCCCTCCCCCGGCTGCAGTTTTGGGCTCAGGGTCCCTTCCCAGGCATAAAATTGTTCCCTTCTTCTTTTATCTCCCCCCAGCTCAATCAATGTTCACTAGTAGGGCACCCCCACACCTGATCCCCATTAAAGCTTTTGTTCCACACAAGAGACAGAGGGGAAGAATCAGAACAGACTTTCTTGCCCCTCCTGAAAGCGCTGGTGCTAGTCCCCTCCCCTAGGTACGTACAACAGACACTCCCCAGGGCTCTTTCCAGTCTTTCCTAGGAGTATACTCAGTGAGATTTGTGGATAAAGAGCTTGCAGGATGATGCACTCAGCCTTCAACAATTTGCCAGTTATTATAGCTGAACTATTCTTATCAGTGTCCAGTTATGAAGTTCTGATGAAGGTGAATGCAAATTCACACATGCATGTGCTCTCTCTGCAAGCACCATCTCTCCTTAAATTTTGGGCCAGTGGTTTATCTGTGGCCTTAGCTCTTTAACAGGTTTCAAAAAAGTCCTGAATTTCAAATTAGTTTAGTTCTTCTTTGTTGTAAAGGTGACAGCAAAGCTTCTTTTTGTCCCAGGCCAAAGCTAGAAGGTGGTTATATTATTTATAAACTATTTCAGGATAGTAAAGGAGGTGTTACAAATTATTTAGTATAAAAAGGGAGCCTTTATTGGGTCTAATAAAAGTTGAGAAATACTGACTCAAAGGATCTCTTTCAAAACAACTCTCTTTAACCAATGCCAAGCATTACAGGGAACACTGAGGCCAAAATCTATTAGCAACCAAATTTGTGCTGCAGTTTATCTGCATAGTAAATATCTATTTACTAATTTTAAGTACCTCAACCAACAGAAGAAAGGTATGTGCAACAGAAACCTCAAAGTCACCTGTGTAAACAGAACTGATTGAGGAACACAGCGAAATTAGTTAAAACACCTTTTTATCACAACCCTAATTTAGTACCCATAGAGAACAAGAATGCATTATCAACCTTTTTACAAATTTAATATAGCCAGTATTTTTCAGTCCACCTGGGCAACCACCTTCTATTTATCTGTGGTTAAAGTTAAATTCTTACGAATAACTCATGCTTTCCATGGTTCCATAACTGTTTTTCACTGATGATATTCATATATTTCATTTATTTTTCTAGCTGAGCAACTAAGCGTAACACTATATGACATTCGTGTATTTTAGACCATTACTGCCACTTTAGAAAAAGAGGAATGGGTTGTCTGGTTAGTTCCGTTGGTTAAAACAGGGTATTATAACACCAAGGTCAAGGATTCAAATCCTAGTACTGGCCAGCCACACACACACAAAAAAGAGGAATATCCATTGCCTCTCATTGGAATACAAATTCTGTTATTCTCCATGAACTGGACTCTAGCCTTAAGGTTCTTTATATTCCTACTTCTTAATAACCCTCTGACTCCTCTTTTCCTCCCTTAATATGTTCTACTTCCTGTTTTCAAACAAGGAGTGTAATGTAATAGTTTCTAAACAAGGACTTATGTTCCCTGAGTGCATTCTGATATTAACAGCACAAGCCAAGTTTGAGATATAGCCACTTAAACACATCAGCCACATTTAAAATGCTAACAAGATTGCAAGTTTTATGCTAAACTAAATCAAATAATAAAGCACTTTCCAGAAACCAAAGATTGTGAAATCTAGTCTTTTCAGGACAGCAAATTTCCAACAAGCAGTTTCTATAAACCTCCAGTTTTTTGGTTTTTTTTTAAAGGCACGTCCTGTTTCATATTCCCAGGCTCAAACTACTGGCAACATACGAACCTGACTACTGTAACTTATTTCCCCAAACCCTGCAGACAAGTACTTTCAAATCTAGAAATCTATCAAGTCCATAAACTGGGTACCTGACTACTGTAACTTACTTCCCCAAACCCTGCAGACAAGTACTTTCAAATCTAGAAATCTATCAAGTCCATAAACTGGGAAAGAAAATACAGTAAGACAATCACTGGGAGCAGGTCCTGATGAAATATACTAAAATTTCACTTTTTATCAAGACACTATAGTCCAAAAAGCTCAAAATAACTACAGTATAAAGCTCTTTAATAGAGGATGCAACAGCATCTGGAAGAAGCCCTCCTTTCTGAGGGGAATCCGGGTGGGTTAAAAAGGAAAAGCAGCTAGCAATCATTACTTTGGAAGACCACCACATTTAAAGGGAGGTTTTTACTACCCCCTCCCCGCAAGCAATTGATAAACAATCTCAATTGTTTGTTAACTGAACAACCTACAATAAGGGCACAATAGAAGGGACGGCACTCTTCTAAGTGTAGTAAGACTCAAATATACGTTTAACAGCCACTTCACTGAGGGTCTAAGTCCTACTTCACCCATTCCAAAGGCCTCATTCAGAGGTAAAATCACAGCAGCCGAGGAAAGGCCACTGTGAATAATCTACCGTCCTGGAAGAAAAAACCCTAAGAGAAAACTTGATTTTAGAAAAGGGAGAGAGTGCAGAGGAGACGACGCGAGTACTCCTCATTTCCTAATAAAACGAAACAAAGCTAAGAAAAGAAAGTCAAAGTCTACGCAGGATGCGCGAGGAAGGAGGGTCGCTGATCCAAGGAAACAAGTGTCGCCGGAGTCCAGCAGGAAGGGTGCTCGCACTAGGAGGCTGGAAGGGAATCCCGAGGGCGGAGCCCACGGGAGAATGAGAGGTGTGTGGGATAAGGATATGCTAAAAGGAGTGGGGCAGAAAACAAGTAAATCAGGCAAAAAGAGGGGTGGGGTTTAACAGGGCAGTGCCCAGGGCGAATGTCACTCAGAGCCGGGGGTGGGAGATGAGGGAGGGTCGACGGAAGGAACTAGACCAGCAGCCTGGGGGCGGTGGGGGGGAGGGAGAGTAATCTGCTTCCTTTAGCTGCTGCAAGCTGCGGAGGCTAAAACATCACTCCTCCTTTCCCCCCTGCCCTAAGCCTTCTCCCCCAAGTCCCCGCGGCGTGGACAAGGAGTAAGGCAGAGCCCCAGAGTCCAGCGCCCAGAGTCGGCTTTACCTTCGCGGGAGGCTGGAGAGACTCCAGCCCGAGCTCCTTCTGCCGCCGGCTCTGCGTCCGGAGTGCGATGAGGCGCCCGCCGGCCTCCTCTCCTCAGCACTTCCCCTTTCCCCGTCCGGGCTCCGTAGCTCCGCCGCCGCGGGTTCCTGGTGCTGCCGCGGCGCTGCCTCCCCGCCCCCTCCCTCTGCCTCTCAGAGGCTCGCTCTGGAGGCCGCCATCTTCGCTCAGGCGTTCAGCGACCGCGCTCCAGTACGCCGGCGTCGCCACCGCCCAGGCCGTCACGAGACCCAGTCAGCTGATTTCAACTCTTCCGCCTTCTGCCTCGCCCTCTCGCATGCGTTTCCTCTCCCTCCCGGCCCCATTCGCTCCCTTTTCCTGAAGTGCCGCGTACCGCCGGCCCACCGGCCCGCCCTCCCAGCAGGTACACATGCGCAGAACAACGAGGCCGGCCGTGGGATCCCGAGTCCACGCAGAGCGAGAGGGGCCCGCCCCTTAGCGCGTGCTGGGGAAGGACACGCCTCTGGGCGCGTCCGTGCGAGCAGGGCCACGCCCCCCGGCGTGTTCTTCGAGGGCCACAGTCCTCGGTTTTTGTCCTACCACGGTAGGGATGCGGCCCGGGACTTGCGGCCGAAGTTTAGATGTAGAGAATCGCACCCGCCTCGCCCTTGACTTCAAGTGCCATGGAGCATCCGCGAGGCAGTCTGAAGCGTATGTCGTTCTGGGCCTGCCTTCTCACGGGTTTGGCTGGATTGGGAGCCAGCAGGTTCACTTGCTGTTGAGAGGCCCAGAACGACAGCTGAGCGGGGTTTAAATTTTGGGTGGTCTGGGAGGTCGCGGAGACAAAGCCCCTGAGATGCTTAAAGCCTTGGTGGTGTGAGTGCTGGAAAGATAATACTGATAGTTCCTATTTATTGTCTGCTGATCATGTTTCTAGGGGGTTACTTAATGTTACGTACTCAGTTTTCACTCTGATAGGAATTATCCTTGCTTTGCAGAGCAATTGAGGCCTAGACCCACAGATGTGAACTTGATGTTTGAACCCAAGAATTTTACTGCAGAACCTGTACCCTCTGGATACCATCTCCCTGAACCAATATGGGAGCTGGGAGAGGGCAGTCAGGGCAGCGAGAAGAGGGCTTATTGGTACTAAGCGAGGGTTCATCTGGGAATTGTGTGTTATCTGTGGGCAGTGGCTTAATTAAGGAAGGTCGGGGTCCACTCCCAGACCTGAACTGTAGAGACTACAGTTTAAAAATTAATTGATTCTGTTGCAAACTTTAAAAGATAGGCAGTGTAGAGTGAACTGCATGGATACGTTCTTTTATGAGGGTTAAAAGTCTCTGATAAGGAGTTTAATGCTAGTTCTGCATAGCGATCCTGAAACTGATTTCTTGGAGTTCCTTCAGCAGTTGGCGCATTCTGTAGATGGCGATTGCAGGATGATGGTAGAAAACGGTTCGTACAGACGTTGCTTCTTGACTGTATTGACACTATGCCCTACCTTAGGGAAGAAAAAGTCTGTGTTTATCCTTAAAGTAGACTTTTCTGTACTGCAGCACTAAGATAAGGTGAAAGTAAGAGGAGGTACCAGGAACAGCTGGGTGTGGGAACGGAGGAGAAAAAAAGAAACAGGAGGGCTGAGTTAAAGGGCCTTCTTGGTTTATCCCGTAGAAACTGAAACTTGTGTCTATGCGGCATTTTATATGTTACAAAGCTTACCAGTAATCCCAGAAGTAGATGTGGGATGTATTATTTCAGTTTTATAGAGGAAGCATACCCAGAAAGTCCAAGAGATTGTTCAAGGTGACCTAACTCCCAAAGGTCGAGCCAAGAGTTAGTCACAGGACTTGTAATATAAAGGCCTGTGAACTATTAAACCTCCACCCTGCCCCTCTATTCAATATTTGGAGCCAATAAAATCGATTTTGAGTTGGGAGGAGCCTTAGGCACCATGAACTGCCCCAGTCCCCTATAGTGGAAAATTCCCTGCCTGCAAGACATCTTCTCACATTACATTTTTAGAAACTACTTTCCTAGTATTCAGCCAACTTGCCTTCTCTTGCATGAGTAGTTTTTTCGTCTTTGTTTTTTGCCCCTCCTTCCTTTCCTACTTCCTTTCCCCTGCTATCCCTCTAACTACTGCAGCCACAGATTCTCATCTTAAGAAGCCATATTTCTAGTGCTTTCATCTGTTTTCAAGCGTTTTTACACCTATGCTGGTTGTTCTTAAATGGATTTCTACAAATTTGTCAGTATCCTTAAAGCACTAGAACTAAACAAGAGAGAGGGAGTAGGAGGAGTTGTCTCTTCTTTCACTTAAATTGGTTTGCCCCCCCCCCCCGTTTTTTTTTTTAAAAGAGTGACAAATTCAGATTCAAGATGGGACTTTCATAATTCTCTTTCTAGATTTATCTTTTTATTCAGACTCCAAGTTTGCAGTAGCTTTTCTGACTTCCATAGTACAGACGTATCAATTTATAATTCAAATTATGTGATATACACTTAGAATATTTCACAGCTTTTAAAAAAATATTTCACAGCTTTTTAGACACTAGTAGCTTTTATCAGTGTCCGAAGTTAGCGTACAAGGCAGGATAGGTCTAAAATTTTAGAGACCCCACAAGACAGTCAAACACCTGCATATCAAATTCCCTATTACTGCTAGATTGACCTTCCTAATTATATTTGATACCCAGATCCAAAATAAATCCCCAAGAATTCTATACCATTCAACAGTGTTTGAACTGTATTTTCAATATAGTAGCCTAATGTGGTTACTGAACACTTGAAATAAAGTTAAAATTAATATGACAAAATAATGTATACTATTGCATTAACAATTTTTATATTGATTATATTTGCTAAATTATTCAGTGATACTTGTCGAAGCATGGTAAAGAAGGCTTTATTCAGGACCATCATGGTAGGTACAGGGTCCACTGCAATGGGGTCTTGCAATGGGAGGGAGATATTGGGCTCAACTCCAAATGCAGCATGGGTAAGTGGGAATTTATAGCAAAAGGGGCAGAGTGGGAGCTAGTGCATGAAAAATTACTAAGAGGAAACAAGGATAAGGGAGATTCTGGCCAAACCAACCTAACAGGATTCTTGCTGAAGACAGGCCAGGTTGATCAGATATCACCTGGGACAAGGTGGAGGATGAGGAACTTGATCAGATATCTAGGAGGATCACATATTAAGAATGGGGGGTTTTGGCTAAAATGACTTAGCAGGGTTCTTTTGCTAAAACTGGATTTTACAAGGAAGTGCACAAATGGGCCTTGGAGAAAGTTCAGAAGCCTGGCTAGAGTTTGGCCAAGCAAAAAATCTTTGTCAAATGTTGAAATAATAATATTATGGGTGTATATTCAGTTAAATAAAATACATTGTTAAAATTAATTTCACTAGTTTCTCTTTTAAAAAATGTAGCCATTAGAAAATGTAAAATTCCATATGTAGCTGCCATTGCATTTCTCTTAGCCAGCACTGCTATTAGAAAGTCTTATGCAAACACACAGTGTCAGGAAATACTTGAGTTGGTGAGCTTGAAGCTCCCACAGAATCATCTTCTACTAGACTTCATTTTAGTTTGTTGTGTGTGTGTGTTTTGTTTGGCTCTAGAAGTTTTTCTCAAGGTTTATGTTGCCACATATATTTAGTTTTTTGTGTTCCTGTGTACTTGCCTAATAATTGTAGGGCTTTGAAGTTATTGACACCACATGACAATTATGACATGAGAATTTTTTTTAAATGAAATTTTATTAATATTTTTTACATTCTAGGATGTTGTTGCAGAGCAGTTGGGAGGGAGGGAGAGGGGAAAGGGAAAGGAAATGGGATAGAAGAAGGACAGAGGAGGAGGGGTGGGATTGGGGCCTGTGGCACCCCTCTCATTCCCATAAGGGATACTGGGGGGCTTCCAGTGGTGGCTTGGTCATTGCTGGGCAGGGTGTTGAAGTCAGGGGGGTGTGGAAAAGCCCTCACCCCCCACCATCCCATCTCAGGAACCCGGGGCCCTTCTTGCTGTGGCTTGGTGGTCGTTGCTGGGCTGGCTGCATGTATTGGGGGTGTGTGGCTGACGCCCTTGGCCCCTCACCACACTGTCTTGGGAGAGCCCAGGGTGCTTCCTGTGGTGGTTGCTGCTGGGCTGGCTGTGAATATCTGGGGGGGGAGGGTGGCGAAGGCCTGAGGACCCCACCACCTTGGCTGAGAGATCCCAGGGCACTTCCTATAGCAGCTTGGTGGTTGCTGCTGGGCTGGCTGCGTGTGTCAGGGCAGGCATGGCCGAGGCCCTCATTTCCCACCCTCGGGATTGGTTGCAGGTGTCAGGGGACATTGCTGAGGCCCCTGGCCCTCCCCCTTTCTGGCTTGGTATCACAGGGTACTTCCCATCCTTCTGGTCCTTCTAGCTGTTATAGGTGTTCTTTGGTGGAATGAGACCTTTACTAGTTAATATGAAACTTTGTCTCTGGTTGTGGGCACTTTGTTTTTTCTTTCAGTTCTCTGTTGGATTATTTGCTGTTTCCACTATTTAAACTCTGTGCTGGAACTAATTTGTTGTCCTTTGCTTACTTCTAAAATAGGGGAACTTTCTGTGGGGACCAGCACTTGAGCTCTGTGGTTGAGCTAAATTGCTGCTTTGCTACTGATTCCCTAGAGAAGACTGTGTTTTTGTGTAGCTCAAGTTTTAAGCTTGACTTTTTAGGTACTTCTGGCTCTTAGAGATCTGAAACTCTGATCTGGGCCTGAGTCTTTTCATCAAACTGTATCCCATGCAATTCTATACTCCTGACCGGTCTCCTCTGAGTGGTCCTACACTGATTGGGGGCCAGGTCAGCTGTTCCTGCTGTGCCCCAGTGTTCCCTTCGTGGGCCCATCTCCCCCACCGCCCGTGCTCCAAACACTTCCCGTGGGATGGGCTGTGTGCTGGTCCCTTGTGATGACTCACTGGCCTCCAAGTGGCTCCTTTTCTTCAGTTGTTGTGGCTCCTCGCTCCTATGTGGGTCCCTGGGAACCTTATTAGTGGTCTTGCTGTCTTGGGGGTCGCCAAGGCCCTCTTCTCCCCTGCCACCTCCAAGCAACTTCATCCAGAGGGCACAGCTGTGGCTTTTGCCGGCTCCTGCTCTGTGTACTCACCAGCTCCAGCCTTGAAGTGGCCGGGGCTTGAAACAGAACGGTTTTTTCTTTCTCTCATTGTGGCTTCTCCCGCCTTCATGCACTCTGTAGGTCTCTCCTCTTCTTCCCCTGAACTCTGGTGGCCCCAACTTGGCTGTCGTTGCTTTCATATAGTTGTAAATCAGTTGATTTGTGGGAGAGAGTGACTCTGGGGATTGTCTATTCCACCATCTTGACCGGAAGTCCGAGGATTTTTTAACATACATGTACTTGCATGTATATAGTTTCCACGGTTTTTTTTTTGTAAATCACAGCCTGGCTTCCCTGCCACTTTTTACTTAATCCTATCAGGAATTCTAGTTTTTTATTAATGTGAATGAAAATGTCTTTTTAAATAATATAGTAATATTCATATATTAAAGATTTTGAGCTTATATTTTGTACTAACAAAAACATGCTTTCATTTAGTTACAGGAAATTACCTAGATCTGATCATATTTTCAGAGATAGATCAAGAGGGAAAATAAAATGCCTATTCTGTAGTTTATCAACTTTAAACTATTACTGAAATTTTAACTGGTGAAGGAAAAGGCCTGTGTTCTTTTTTCTTATTGAAATTAGCCCCAACTGCTCTTTTGCAGTATATACACTGGTGAGGATTTTCTAATTTAAATGTTCTTACTTGTTAATTCAAACACATGCAGTATTACCAGATTTAAGAAAAACCTAGAGCCTGGCTTTTTTTTTCCCAGAAAAGGTTTGGAAGTGCACAGTATTTCCAATCTGCTATGGAATTATCATATTTAGACATTTTTAGTCACCAGCACTTGAAGGAAATATAATGTGATAAAAAGATCCCAGGCAAGTTCTTATCCACTTTGAGCCTTAGTTCCCTCATCTATAAACTTGGGATATTGATATGTACCTTGGAAGATATTTGCAAGAGTTAAATAAAATAAGTTATGTAGTGAAAATGATTATTAAGCATTCAAATAACTTCATTTCCTGTCTGCAGTTAATATCACAGTCTCCAACTTGTTTGTAAAATCCTTGTACTTCAGTTTTCTTTAAACAAAAATTTACTGTGGTTCTTGTAATCAGAGGAGTAACCATGACAAAATAAACAGACATTTAGACTGTATTATTACCAAAAGGGGGGAAGTTCAAGTGTTCATTTTTGACAACTATATGTGAATACTCATCATGAAAAATTGTAATATGCATCATGCCAAAAAGGTGTCATTTTTTTATTTCTTATAAGAGAACACAGAGAGTTGACTTGCTAAATTCATACATGGATGTTAACAATACAAAAAAACCTAGACTTATGCAGTTTTGTCTGTCACGATATAATATTAGAGAAATGATGAATCAAAACTTGACCATAAAGTTCTTAGAAACCCAATGTCCCATTCATACCTAAATCAAAGTGAGTTAATTAGATGCAGCAGAAGCTTTTACTTCCCATTTATTTTGTTAAAGCTCATTGCTACCATTGATCTTGGATAGTAACTTATTCATGTTATGTTTGCCGAAAAACAAAAAATTTCATTATACAATTAAATTATTGCTGGCTTTGAGTGTGTAAAGATGATATGATTGCTATTTCCATGTAGCACTTAGTTCTGCCAAGAAAAATATGACATTTTTTCTTTCTTGTGAGTAGCAGTAAATGGGGTGGCAGCCACCTACTTAGCATAAAGGAAAATAAAACTAACAAAGGGAATGGTATTTCAAGCTGAGCTAGTTAGTTTATAAAGTTTCTGGCTCTCAAATCCATAATGTGGATTTCCAAGAAAAAAAATAGTAAATCAATGCAAACCAAAATGAAAGACACCTTCTAATAAATGCAATTAGAAAAATCTTGCTAATATAAAAGTAACTCGCATATACTAGTCATTACAGCTACTCAATTTCAAAAAATCTTAGAGTTAACTTTGGTTCTATTACAGATCTGCCTATTAGACAACCTTTGAGAGTCAAAAACAACATACTGTACTAGAAAGAAACAAACATTTAGTTACAGGGAGTAAGGTATTACTTTTTTTCTTATTTATAACTATCTTCAGAAAATGTATTCCCTTACTTGCCGACATATATTTTTTCTGTGATCTTTTTGCTCTGCCTTGTAAATGTTCAGATCCCAGTCTATCACTAGCTACTTAACTTTTGAGGCTCAATTTCCTTATCAGTGAGATGAAGGTAGTACTTAGCAACTACAGTTGTTTTAAGGCTTAATATACTGTTGTTTAAGGATCAAGATACTGATGTCAGAGCTAGAGTACTGGGGGCCAATCCTCAGTGTGCCCAGTTCTCTTCCCAGGTTCTTGACTCCATCACAGGAAAGAATTCAAGAGCAGAGTCACAGTAGACAGTGAGAACAAGTTAATAAAATAGTTCAGAAAGACAGGTTCCACAGAGAGGGTGCAGCATGGCTCCAGAGACTGAGCAGATCCCACACGACGTCTAATACAAAAATAAGTTCAGTACAGACATCAAGGCTAACACAAAAGGAAGAAAAACATAAAGTTGAGTACAGAATGCAGGCTGGCTCAAGAGAATGAGCAGCCACTTGCTGAAAGTAAGTTCGATACAAAGTAAAGCATACACACTTCAGCCAGCCAAGTGCAGGTTGCCTGCAGAAAAATGAGCAGCAACCCTGCCTTTGGCTGGATGTTGGCTTTTATAGTTTCTGTATCTAATGAATATTCAATTAAGGGGGTGGCTTGCAGTTATGTAGCATTTAGTCTTGCACATGCTCAGTTGGCCTCTTCTTGGAGCATGTTTGTTGGTCAGAGCCTATCACATGCACCAGGCATATTCAGGAATGTTCTGTTTGCTATTGAGCATGCCTAGCTACTGGATTTGCATAAGCCAGCCCCTTGTGGTCTCATTTTCCCCCCTGTTGGTGCTAAAAATAGGTCTAACTGGCAACAGTAACTTTCCTCCAGGGGAGATCTTAGAGGAGGGGGCCTGAGACCTCTGGGAGTGTCTGGAAACCCAGAGGCATGTCCTGAAACCCCCAAGGGAAACTGAGCACCTCCTGTATCAATATGCTATCTAATGATGAAACAATATTATTTAATATAAATGTACATAATGGAAGAATAAAATTTTAAACTCTCAAAAAATGGGATAAATCTATAAATGTGCCACATCCCTATCTTTCATAATCAGGAGTGAATAAATACTTTCTAAATTTTAAAAACCTTGAAAGAAGGGCTGAAGGAAAGTAACTAGTAGATCGTCTAATAGGCACCATTCATTCTCCATTAAGTGCTAACTTCCTTCCTTATATACCTTTTGCTCTCTTCCTCTGTAATTCTAGAAGTGGATAATGTAACTTTTGGGGCAGTGCTGTAGTTACATAGTGGGCAGTTTAAGCAAGTGCTCAGGGTACCAGCAAAATCGAGGACCCCCAGGATGAAAGAAACTTGAGAAGGATTTGCTAGTTAATGTTTTACAAAAAGCATCAAAATAATAATCATGGGAAAAATCAGAACTTTGTTGAGCTCCCTTCACTTATTTCATGAATGTAGAATTGAGGACCTCTGATCTAAATCCAGCTCTGAACTGGGGAGATTTTTAAAACATCTGTGAATACATATTTGTGGATCAGGATGCTTTATATAACTATGTTGAAAACCTGAGTTGAAGATAGGCATGAGAAATCAAAGGAGAGTTATAAGGTAGAGCGTTACTTTGCATTGAGAGTTTGCCATGTACCCCACTCTGTGTTACAACAATCTATTATCACTTGTTGCTAACCCCTTTTGTACAGATAAACTCCCCAAGTTCCAGAGAACTAATGGGACTTGCTTAAAGTCTCCCATTCAAGTAAGTGCCAGAATCAGAATTTGAACCCAGACCCACCTAGTTCCAAAGCCCAGGAGTCTCCAAGAGTAATCAGTTACTTTTTATTTATAGGTAAAATGGTACACTTTGAATAAATGGAAAAAACTGAATTAGATCTTCTGGTCCTTCCTCTGGAAACTTTAAGATTTTCTGTAATGAGTAGAACATAAATTATGTAGTTATTATTATTATTAACAGTGGGTGGGGGAAAGAAACATATAGAGATCACAGATGGCCTTTCAAGAATTACAAAGTGATAAACAGTGAGAATTTCCACCAGAGAGAAAATGCATATATGAGGTGGCAAGCAGGATCTCACATCCTCTGCCCCTTCCTGTGCAGGTCGTGAATTAGGTAATCCAAAGAAGATACTGGCAGCTTTATGCAAGGTAGACATAATTTATTCTTCAGATATGAGCTTCACAGACATGCTTTATTCTCAGACACAAGCTCATGCTCTACTCCACTGACCCTCCATGCTCTGCCCTACTTCCATGCTCCGCTGTCCAGCGGTTCAGAGCAGTCACTTTTATACTTTTAGTATACAATAGCAGCCACAAGCCAAGCATTACATAATTATAACAATCATGCTGAATCAGTAAATGAGCACACATGCACAGTTACACTACTTCTATAACTTGTCTCCGCTGTCCAGCAGTTCAGAGCAGTCACTTTTATACTTTTAGTATACAATAGCAGCCACAAGCCAAGCATTACATAATTACAACAATCATGCTGAATCAGTAAATGAGCACACATGCACAGTTACACTACTTCTATAACTTGTTCCTAGTGAATGTGCTGAATCTTGCCCGTCTGTAACAGATGCAAGGTGACAGATCCTGACTAAACTTTTCCTTATTTTACACTGGCTTTACTTTCCTTACATGAGGGTACTTCAAAAAGTACATGGAAATATCCATATTATCTCGTATTTCCATTTTTCCATGAACTATTTGAAGTACCCTTGTATTAATAGTTATTTAGAAAGTTTGTAGTGAAATTTTTTCTGAGGGTCATTAACATTTCTATACTAAGGATTTTCCAACATGCAAAGTAGTCTTATTTGTAGGGTTAATTGTATCAGCTTTCCATTTATGGTCTGATAACAGGATCTTTCAAAAAATTGTATGAATAGCTTAAGGAACTCTAAAAATTCATCAGATCACTAAATTTAATGGCCTTCTTGTCCTTTTTTCTGTATAATCTTAGAAGAACATATATTTTCCTTAATATGGATTTCTTTAACCTATCTGTCAGTATGTAACTTGATTACTGGAAAAATATGTCTTAGTCTGCTTGTGATGCTATATCAAAATATCATAAACTTATAAACAGTGGAGACTTATTTCTCCTAGTTCCGGAGGCTAGGAAGTCCCAGATCAAGGCACCAGCAGATCTGGTGTCTGATGAGGGATCTGTTTCTGTTTCACAGATAGTACCTTCTAGCTGTGTCCTCGCATCATGGAAAGGATGTGGGGACTCTCTCAGGCCTCTTTTGTTAGGGCACTAATCCTTCCAAAAGCTCTACCTCCTAATACCATCATCTTGGGGGTTAAGATTTCAACATAATTGATTTTGGAGGGACACAAACATTCAGACTATAGCAAATTGTAATTATTAGAAAACAATGTTTGCCATAAGATATTTCTGTATTTATATATGTTAGACAATTTAAGATTATTTATGAATATTAAAGTGAAATAGCTTTTATTCCTGAACTTAAATCTCTGTCAGCAACCAAATTGATTCTAATACATGAATAAGCCCAGGTTTAGCAAAAATGTCCTTGATGAATAATACAATGAAAAATTCAAACACAATGGCTTCATGGTGACTTAGCTCTGAAACAAGTGAAATGTGATAAATCCTTATTATTGAGCACCTTCCAAGAAAATAAATTATTAAATTTGTTAAGCTTTTCTATACTATCTTGTATAGCCAAGGGAAAGGTATTCTAGTTAATCCAAAATTCTAGTTAATTTTGTACCAATTAAAAAATATATATCATACATTGAATATTACCCTATCTCATATCTGTTATTTATTGAGCAGTTGCTTTGTTCTTGGCACTGTGCTAAGGACTTTAATGCCCCCTATCTCATATCTGTTATTTATTGGGCAGTTGCTTTGTTCTTGGCACTGTGCTAAGGACTTTAATGCATCATCTCATTTAAATTTCATAAAACACAAACATTCTTATTATCCCCATTTTGCAGATGAGGAACCTAAGATTTTAGAGAGGGCATTTAGCTTTCCCAATGTCATATCACTAGGAAGCAGTAGAGCCTTTCAAACCAGGCCTCTTGGATTTCAAAGCCCATGTCCCATATCACTACACTTCATTTAATACACAAGCTCTACTAGCCATGATTTTCTCTTTGATCATTCAGAAGTCGCTTCTGGTTATCCCTCTACTAAAAATCTATATTAGAGATTTTTTAAATGAAGGAGAGACAGAGCAACTCTATCACGCTTTGTTCATAATGCATTTTCTCAGAACAACATTTAAGCCAACAGCTTGTGTCTCTTACCAACATCAATTTTATAATACTGTATTATCTTTTTATTAAAATTTGCTCTGTAGATAAATTATTTCCTCAAAAGTATTGTGTCTATTATTAGTACATAATTTTAAATAACAGAAAATATGATTTACCGCATCTGCAGTCTTCCTCAGTCCTAGCCCATTTGTAGTCTAAATTAGGAGTAAAAGATTTGGAAAGTAAGTAGTCTATTTGTAGTGAAATCAAATAAATAACAAGGGGGAAGTGAAACTGCAAAATAATCTAAAATCAACTGAAATTAGACTGCATGGAGTTGAGGTTGGTGGGTTAAAGAGGGGTTTTTCATATAAGGATACTTCAAAAAGTTCATGGAGAGATTATCTTTTAATTTTATTTTTCTATGGCCTTTTAAAGTACCCTTGTATTTTTTTCTTTTCTTTCTTCTTTTTTTTTTTTAAGTAAAATGGTTGTATCTTAGTGTTTGAGTTAGTTCATTCCATTATGGATACTTCAAAAAGTTCATGGAGAGATTATCTTTTAATTTTATTTTTCTATGGCCTTTTAAAGTACCCTTGTATTTTTTTCTTTTATTTCTTTCTTTTTTTTTTTTAAGTAAAATGGTTGTATCTTAGTGTTTGAGTTAGTTCATTCCATTATCAGTTCACTTGGACATGGAGTCAAAGTCTGTATGGCATCAGATAGATTAAGAAATCAGGCCCTGGGCCGGCCAGGTGGCGCACTGCTACAGTGCGCTGCTTGGGAGCGCGGTGGCACTCCCACCAAGGGTTCGG
>NW_007729428.1:92768-93689 GCF_000696425.1 Galeopterus variegatus | reverse complement strand
ACCATTCCTTGATGCTGTTCCTTTGTGGTTATGCTCTTGAACATCTATCTCTTCCACTGCATGTCTCCTGGAAGATGGAAAATCCAGTGCCAAACCAGTTGAGGGAGGGGTGACTTGAATGTCCCAAAAGAAAGCCTGACTCCCTCTGCTTGGTTCACCACTGACTAGCTTGGAGCACTGCAATCATTATTATAGGTTATCACTGTTAACTCATAGTCCTGGGGTTTCACTCAAATCTCTAGCAACTCAGACTGTATGGGCTGAACTTCAGTTCTGCCTGTTGATGGGCCACAGTGAACCATGTAGCACCCCAGACCCTAACAGGCCTCTGGATCAGAGGCTGCTTATATGATTTTGCATCAAAACCCTGATTGCACTAGTTAGATAGGGTCATCATGGTTTTTAAGAAGCAATAAATCAAAATTCCTGGAGGAGTTATGAAGATTGCAAAAGGATTTGTTGAGAATAGTTGAATGCACTCTGTTGAATGAAAAGGGTGGAGATTTTACAAAACATTGATTTTTACCATAACACGTGAAATAACTACAAAACATATGTACTAAGAAGCTAATAAATAATTCTGGTTCTGCCTCCTGAGGAACTGATGTGATGTCAGCCAAATAGCCTTCAAAAAGCCAATTTTTTTCTGTCCCGTCCTGCTTTCCATTATCCCTCTTTCCTCCTTGTGACCCAGTATATGACTCGGACAGAAACTGTCTGGGATAATTAAAGCAAGCTGTTGCAGAAGCTGCTGGGCTGTCGATTCAGCATTTGGCAGGAGAGTAGAAGACTGTTCAGTGAAAGCCTTGATTTCATTTTTGTTAGGCCAGCAAACAATAGCAGCACACTGGCTTTGCTGATAAAAAGAACAAAGAAAACAAACCAATACCTTTTGCTGACACTTCTATTTCTATTAAAAAA
>NW_007729428.1:90379-92331 GCF_000696425.1 Galeopterus variegatus | reverse complement strand
AAAAAAGAGAGAGATTTTCTCCTTCTTCCACCCTTTTCTGTCATCAGGAAGTCTTAAGTAGCCAGGCTGAGAACTGGTCCACATCTCTGATAGTAAAGGTATGAAACCAAAATCCATAAAAATAAATAAATAAAAAGATAAAATGAATCATTGTCTTTCTCCCTCCACTTCCTACCCTGTTCTGCACTAGGCCCTCTTCTCTTCCCACCCTGTGCCACATTGCTATCTGCTTAATACAATTATTCCTTACAAATCAGCCTATTTAGAGAGGGAAAAGATTTACTGCTTTGTAACGTTCAGGTTACCATCAGCAGTGTTCTGGTTTATAGTTCAGAACTGATATTGCTGAAAAAAGGCCTCACATGAGCAAGTCACATTGCCCTCTCACAATGTAGTCTACCATTTTCTTGCTTAACATTGTATATCAATGCTACATTTCTCATGAGCCCAGTTTTCTTCAGGAGAGAGTTTGAGTCCAAAACCAAAGGACAGAAGTCTCCCTGTGCTTTTGCACCATTTATGGTAAAGCCTCTAATACTCTGGGCAAGGGGTTTGCTCAAGAGAATAACGGGGTTGTCAATTTGCTCTCTTGGGATAAAATGTTTTGATAATCTCCCGTAAAAGACACAATATCACTATTATCATGTTTTGTAATTTTCAGAATGATGCCTCTTCTAAGCCAACTCTGACCTTGTTTAAAGTATAGGGGCTATGAAACAGAATGGCTGGGATAGATTTTTTTTTTTCCTATTGCGTATCAGTGGAGTTATCACTTTATGTTTCTTTTGCTGTCTTTTATCTGTTATTTTCAGTTTTACCTTATCTCTGTCATCTCCATACCTTCTGTTAGGAATTTCTGCTGCAATTTTCCTTCAATTAGGAGTTTTTTCAGACTTACTTGAAAAGGGATAAAGCTTTCCTAAAATGCATGAGATCCATGTGAAAGCTGAAGATTATTTCGTTGTATACGTGAAGCATAACTTAACTTCTCTCCTGTTGATGGACATTTAGGTTGCTTCTAATATTCTGCTTTTACAAACAAGGCTGAAATGAACATCCTTGGACATAGATCATTTCAAAGACTGCATAAGAATATCTCTTGACTTTTTTTTATTATTCAGTTTGGTAGAGTATTTCTACAGTTTTATTTTTGTAATATGTGTAAGGAATATATTTAATATGTGTAATATATCTTATATTACATATTATAAGCATGCAGCAGAAATAAAGTGCATAAACACATGAGTAATGTCTGTAGATTTCCTGTAAACAACTAATTCCAGTTCTGGTGTTGATTCTTTGAAGTTTCAGTCCTGTGATCTAAGTGTCTTATCCTCTTAATATAGCCTCTAGTCATGTCTTATTGTAGATCTTCAGGCTGTCTTGGAGTTCATTTCATTGGCTATATCTCTTGATCTTCTCATGTCTTATATTTTATTGTTTTTATCTCCAGAAATGAGGATTTCTTTTTTCTTTTGGATGGCTAGCCAGTATGGGGATCTGAACCCTTGACCTTGGTGTTATAGCACTCTAACCAACTGAGTTAACTGGACAGCCAGGGTATTATTTTAACTCTGTCCAAAAGCAGGGAAGTTCTTTTAAACCTTTTGAAAACCAAGGAACTTCCATCAATAGTAAAGGAATGATGAGGAATTCAGTATAAATAACCATTGTTGGAAAACACAAACTTAAATTCATATGAGAAAAAAGATTATGTCCAATTACATTGGAAAAAAGCATAATAAAGGTTGAAAAACACCATTAAATTCAATGGTGAGCATTAAGTTTGTAATGGGCATTGCTAAGACTCAATATTATACCTAACCATCAAACAATCTCAAATAAAAACAGTAAACGATGCTTACTGAGTGCTTACCTTTTCCAGGCATTGCTAATAATAATATACTTGCATTACATAATTTAATCCTCAAAATAACCTTAGGAAAGAAATG